>NW_025767446.1:2517500-2725000 GCF_003918875.1 Haliotis rubra | reverse complement strand
CAAAATAATTTCAATTTAGTGTTTATCTGTATTTCAGAAACAAGTGTTCCAGCGGACCTACACATGCAGTGTGGACAAACAGGTGGTGTTTCTGAACGTTCGAACGCCGCAGCAGACAACAGTGGAAATATGATTCACAATAACCAAACAGTAAACGGTATGCATTGCGTCACTAAATCATCAGGGCTTGGGATATATTGGAGATGAACATATACTAATACATGAAATTGTTCTTATAAGTTGGTGTAGTAGCCTGGGTACGACTGCACGCAATCAGCTTGTCACTGTGCCTTTCCACACTGTCCTTTTGGTGAAATGTTGCGACGGGTAAAGGATACTTCGCAGTAAATGTATCCCAGAATATATGTGAAGTCTGCTGTATGTAAACTTTGTTTGTTTGTCATACTCAGCAATATTCCATCCATATGGTGGCGGTCTGGAAACAATCGAGTCTGGACTAGACAATCCAGTGATCAACAGCATGAGCATCTTTCTACGCAGTTGGGATACAATGACATATGCTGTCAGCCAAGTCAGCGAGCCTGACCGCGCTGATCCCATTAGTCGCCTCTTACGATAAGCACGGGTTACTGAAGACCAATTATAGCCTGACAACTTGAACCCGTTAGTTGCCACGTACGGCAAGCATGGGTTGCTGAAGATCAATTCTAACCCGGATCTTCACGGGGTGCATGCATTGTGGAATCTAATATCGCTTCCCATCAGTAGCGGCAAACAAACTTGTGTATGTATGTATAGTGTGCGACATGACATATGTTTCATTTGTATGCCTCTAATGGATTATTTTATGCATTCCAGCTTTTAAAAAGTGTAACATCACTATCTATAACAAGGAGACAACATCAGGTATGTACACACGATGCCGCCATCTACCAAAGTGACACTGATTACCTTGCTAGAACATTCAGACTGAATGTACTTAGGAATATTCAACACGTTGTCTCAAATCGCATGGTAAATGTGATAGTTATACTCTAAATGATGAATGCCATAGTTCGTGTTTATAGTTACAACAGTGGTGAAATATGACATTTTTCAATGACTAATGTCGTATCGCTACTATATATATTAAGAAAAATAGTTTTGTGTGCAAATCAAAAGTTACAAAACAAGCGAGAATCTCATGAACATACGTATGTCTTAAATGACTCTATGGCGTTACTTAATATCGTTTAAAAGTCTGTTTTGCAAATCGAGGGTTCAGCATAGTAAATGAATGATAAAGGGTCTGGTGCATTGTGTGTGTATAATTATTTCTGACACAGTTTGATATGAAATTATAAGACCAAACACTCTCTCCCAAAAGGTCTTGATTATTTTATGATCAACCGATTAGGTATCTGTTGGACATTTTATATATAGCTTTGGATTAGCATTGAGTGTGTAGATAACTTTTAATCTGATTTCTGTCATATTTCTGAACGTCAACCCTTATTTATCTTGACAGTTGTCAGAAGAGAGCAAGACATACCAGTTGCTGACAGATGTCCTGGTCCAAACCAAACGTCAAGTGGGGCTGTGGCAACGCCTCGATTCAGAAATGCAGGTTGCAGACTTTAAAGTCAAAGTAGATGACATACGTGACCATGTAGAAACTTCAAATGACAAAGTTAACAGGATGGAACAACAACATTCACTGCGCAATAACGTCAGAAGTACTGGTGTTCAAGAGGAAGCTGGTGAGTACACAGATGATGAGATGGTTCTTAATGTTGCAAAATCTATCGGTGTTGACCTGTCCCTGGAGACATCGATATCAGTCATTGAGTGCCAAGGTTGCCTCCATCAGTTTTGAACGATTTTACAGGAAGTCCTTGTCTTGTGGGCAAGTTAAGGTATACATTCAGAGGAGTCAAGTATCTGAGACAAAAACAAATCAAACCACCTATCAAATTCTTGAGACAGCATGTTTTGTCGGACTAAAAGGTTTACTTGAAACTCGCTATGCTATCGGTTCCACGTCAAGGTGGCATAGAATAATCATTGACGGAAACTTGAAACTACGGAACTTTGCCTGACCCACAGGAACTCTGTCCACCATAATCTTTACAGGGGAGGAAGGCAAAAATTTACATTGTGGGCAAAGTTCCGTAAGTTCCTGAATTCCACCTAGTCTGACAACTCATCTATTTACTTGTTCGGCACAACAAAATAATTTCAATTTAGTGTTTATCTGTATTTCAGAAACAAGTGTTCCAGCGGACCTACACATGCAGTGTGGACAAACAGGTGGTGTTTCTGAACGTTCGAACGCCGCAGCAGACAACAGTGGAAATATGATTCACAATAACCAAACAGTAAACGGTATGCATTGCGTCACTAAATCATCAGGGCTTGGGATATATTGGAGATGAACATATACTAATACATGAAATTGTTCTTATAAGTTGGTGTAGTAGCCTGGGTACGACTGCACGCAATCAGCTTGTCACTGTGCCTTTTCCACACTGTCCTTTTGGTGAAATGTTGCGACGGGTAAAGGATACTTCGCAGTAAATGTATCCCAGAATATATGTGAAGTCTGCTGTATGTAAACTTTGTTTGTTTGTCATACTCAGCAATATTCCATCCATATGGTGGCGGTCTGGAAACAATCGAGTCTGGACTAGACAATCCAGTGATCAACAGCATGAGCATCTTTCTACGCAGTTGGGATACAATGACATGTGTCAGCCAAGTCAGCGAGCCTGACCGCGCGATCCCATTAGTCGCCTCTTACGATAAGCACGGGTTACTGAAGACCAATTATAGCCTGACAACTTGAACCCGTTAGTTGCCACGTACGGCAAGCATGGGTTGCTGAAGATCAATTCTAACCCGGATCTTCACGGGGTGCATGCATTGTGGAATCTAATATCGCTTCCCATCAGTAGCGGCAAACAAACTTGTGTATGTATGTATAGTGTGTGACATGACATATGTTTCATTTGTATGCCTCTAATGGATTATTTTATGCATTCCAGCTTTTAAAAAGTGTAACATCACTATCTATAACAAGGAGACAACATCAGGTATGTACACACGATGCCGCCATCTACCAAAGTGACACTGATTACCTTGCTAGAACATTCAGACTGAATGTACTTAGGAATATTCAACACGTTGTCTCAAATCGCATGGTAAATGTGATAGTTATACTCTAAATGATGAATGCCATAGTTCGTGTTTATAGTTACAACAGTGGTGAAATATGACATTTTTCAATGACTAATGTCGTATCGCTACTATATATATTAAGAAAAATAGTTTTGTGTGCAAATCAAAAGTTACAAACAAGCGAGAATCTCATGAACATACGTATGTCTTAAATGACTCTATGGCGTTACTTAATATCGTTTAAAAGTCTGTTTTGCAAATCGAGGGTTCAGCATAGTAAATGAATGATAAAGGGTCTGCATTGTGTGTGTATAATTATTTCTGACACAGTTTGATATGAAATTATAAGACCAAACACTCTCTCCAAAAGGTCTTGATTATTTTATGATCAACCGATTAGGTATCTGTTGGACATTTTATATATAGCTTTGGATTAGCATTGAGTGTGTAGATAACTTTAATCTGATTTCTGTCATATTTCTGAACGTCAACCCTTATTTATCTTGACAGTTGTCAGAAGAGAGCAAGACATACCAGTTGCTGACAGATGTCCTGGTCCAAACCAAACGTCAAGTGGGGCTGTGGCAACGCCTCGGGATTCAGAAATGCAGGTTGCAGACTTTAAAGTCAAAGTAGATGACATACGTGACCATGTAGAAACTTCAAATGACAAAGTTAACAGGATGGAACAACAACATTCACTGCGCAATAACGTCAGAAGTACTGGTGTTCAAGAGGAAGCTGGTGAGTACACAGATGAGATGGTTCTTAATGTTGCAAAATCTATCGGTGTTGACCTGTCCCTGGAGACATCGATATCAGTCATTGAGTGCCAAGGTTGCCTCCATCAGTTTTGAACGATTTTACAGGAAGTCCTTGTCTTGTGGGCAAGTTAAGGTATACATTCAGAGGAGTCAAGTATCTGAGACAAAACAAATCAAAACCACCTATCAAATTCTTGAGACAGCATGTTTTGTCGGACTAAAAGGTTTACTTGAAACTCGCTATGCTATCGGTTCCACGTCAAGGTGGCATAGAATAATCATTGACGGAAACTTGGAAACTACGGAACTTTGCTCACCCACGGAACTCTGTCCACCATAATCTTTACAGGGAGGAAGGCAAAATTTACATTGTGGGCAAAGTTCCGTAAGTTCCTGAATTCCACCTAGTCTGACAACTCATCTATTTACTTGTTCGGCACAACAAAATAATTTCAATTTAGTGTTTATCTGTATTTCAGAAACAAGTGTTCCAGCGGACCTACACATGCAGTGTGGACAAACAGGTGGTGTTTCTGAACGTTCGAACGCCGCAGCAGACAACAGTGGAAATATGATTCACAATAACCAAACAGTAAACGGTATGCATTGCGTCACTAAATCATCAGGGCTTGGGATATATTGGAGATGAACATATACTAATACATGAAATTGTTCTTATAAGTTGGTGTAGTAGCCTGGGTACGACTGCACGCAATCAGCTTGTCACTGTGCCTTTCCACACTGTCCTTTTGGTGAAATGTTGCGACGGGTAAAGGATACTTCGCAGTAAATGTATCCCAGAATATATGTGAAGTCTGCTGTATGTAAACTTTGTTTGTTTGTCATACTCAGCAATATTCCATCCATATGGTGGCGGTCTGGAAACAATCGAGTCTGGACTAGACAATCCAGTGATCAACAGCATGAGCATCTTTCTACGCAGTTGGGATACAATGACATGTGTCAGCCAAGTCAGCGAGCCTGACCGCGCGATCCCATTAGTCGCCTCTTACGATAAGCACGGGTTACTGAAGACCAATTATAGCCTGACAACTTGAACCCGTTAGTTGCCACGTACGGCAAGCATGGGTTGCTGAAGATCAATTCTAACCCGGATCTTCACGGGGTGCATGCATTGTGGAATCTAATATCGCTTCCCATCAGTAGCGCGCAAACAAACTTGTGTATGTATGTATAGTGTGTGACATGACATATGTTTCATTTTGTATGCCTCTAATGGATTATTTTATGCATTCCAGCTTTTAAAAGTGTAACATCACTATCTATAACAAGGAGACAACATCAGGTATGTACACACGATGCCGCCATCTACCAAAGTGACACTGATTACCTTGCTAGAACATTCAGACTGAATGTACTTAGGAATATTCAACACGTTGTCTCAAATCGCATGGTAAATGTGATAGTTATACTCTAAATGATGAATGCCATAGTTCGTGTTTATAGTTACAACAGTGGTGAAATATGACATTTTTCAATGACTAATGTCGTATCGCTACTATATATATTAAGAAAAATAGTTTTTGTGTGCAAATCAAAAGTTACAAAACAAGCGAGAATCTCATGAACATACGTATGTCTTAAATGACTCTATGGCGTTACTTAATATCGTTTAAAAGTCTGTTTTGCAAATCGAGGGTTCAGCATAGTAAATGAATGATAAAGGGTCTGGTGCATTGTGTGTGTATAATTCTTTCTGACACATTTCGATATGAAATTATAAGACCAAACACTCTCTCCCAAAAGGTCTTGATTATTTTATGATCAACCGATTAGGTATCTGTTGGACATTTTATATATAGCTTTGGATTAGCATTGAGTGTGTAGATAACTTTAATCTGATTTCTGTCATATTTCTGAACACCCCTTATTTATCTTGACAGTTGTCAGAAGAGAGCAAGACATACCAGTTGCTGACAGATGTCCTGGTCCAAACCAAACGTCAAGTGGGGCTGTGGCAACGCCTCGGGATTCAGAAATGCAGGTTGCAGACTTTAAAGTCAAAGTAGATGACATACGTGACCATGTAGAAACTTCAAATGACAAAGTTAACAGGATGGAACAACAACATTCACTGCGCAATAACGTCAGAAGTACTGGTGTTCAAGAGGAAGCTGGTGAGTACACAGATGAGATGGTTCTTAATGTTGCAAAATCTATCGGTGTTGACCTGTCCCTGGAGACATCGATATCAGTCATTGAGTGCCAAGGTTGCCTCCATCAGTTTTGAACGATTTTACAGGAAGTCCTTGTCTTGTGGGCAAGTTAAGGTATACATTCAGAGGAGTCAAGTATCTGAGACAAAAACAAATCAAAACCACCTATCAAATTCTTGAGACAGCATGTTTTGTCGGACTAAAAAGGTTTACTTGAAACTCGCTATGCTATCGGTTCCACGTCAAGGTGGCATAGAATAATCATTGACAGAAACTTGGAAACTACGGAACTTTGCCCACCCACGGGAACTCTGTCCACCATAATCTTTACAGGGGAGGAAGGCAAAAAATTTACATTGTGGGCAAAGTTCCGTAAGTTCCTGAATTCCACCTAGTCTGACAACTCATCTATTTACTTGTTCGGCACAACAAAATAATTTCAATTTAGTGTTTATCTGTATTTCAGAAACAAGTGTTCCAGCGGACCTACACATGCAGTGTGGACAAACAGGTGGTGTTTCTGAACGTTCGAACGCCGCAGCAGACAACAGTGGAAATATGATTCACAATAACCAAACAGTAAACGGTATGCATTGCGTCACTAAATCATCAGGGCTTGGGATATATTGGAGATGAACATATACTAATACATGAAATTGTTCTTATAAGTTGGTGTAGTAGCCTGGGTACGACTGCACGCAATCAGCTTGTCACTGTGCCTTTCCACACTGTCCTTTTGGTGAAATGTTGCGACGGGTAAAGGATACTTCGCAGTAAATGTATCCCAGAATATATGTGAAGTCTGCTGTATGTAAACTTTGTTTTGTTTGTCATACTCAGCAATATTCCATCCATATGGTGGCGGTCTGAAACAATCGAGTCTGGACTAGACAATCCAGTGATCAACAGCATGAGCATCTTTCTACGCAGTTGGGATACAATGACATGTGTCAGCCAAGTCAGCGAGCCTGACCGCGCGATCCCATTAGTCGCCTCTTACGATAAGCACGGGTTACTGAAGACCAATTATAGCCTGACAACTTGAACCCGTTAGTTGCCACGTACGGCAAGCATGGGTTGCTGAAGATCAATTCTAACCCGGATCTTCACGGGTGCATGCATTGTGGAATCTAATATCGCTTCCCATCAGTAGCGGCAAACAAACTTGTGTATGTATGTATAGTGTGTGACATGACATATGTTTCATTTGTATGCCTCTAATGGATTATTTTATGCATTCCAGCTTTTAAAAAGTGTAACATCACTATCTATAACAAGGAGACAACATCAGGTATGTACACACGATGCCGCCATCTACCAAAGTGACACTGATTACCTTGCTAGAACATTCAGACTGAATGTACTTAGGAATATTCAACACGTTGTCTCAAATCGCATGGTAAATGTGATAGTTATACTCTAAATGATGAATGCCATAGTTCGTGTTTATAGTTACAACAGTGGTGAAATATGACATTTTCAATGACTAATGTCGTATCGCTACTATATATATTAAGAAAAATAGTTTTTGTGTGCAAATCAAAAGTTACAAAACAAGCGAGAATCTCATGAACATACGTATGTCTTAAATGACTCTATGGCGTTACTTAATATCGTTTAAAAGTCTGTTTTGCAAATCGAGGGTTCAGCATAGTAAATGAATGATAAAGGGTCTGGTGCATTGTGTGTGTATAATTATTTCTGACACAGTTTGATATGAAATTATAAGACCAAACACTCTCTCCAAAAGGTCTTGATTATTTTATGATCAACCGATTAGGTATCTGTTGGACATTTTATATATAGCTTTGGATTAGCATTGAGTGTGTAGATAACTTTAATCTGATTTCTGTCATATTTCTGAACGTCAACCCTTATTTATCTTGACAGTTGTCAGAAGAGAGCAAGACATACCAGTTGCTGACAGATGTCCTGGTCCAAACCAAACGTCAAGTGGGGCTGTGGCAACGCCTCGGGATTCAGAAATGCAGGTTGCAGACTTTAAAGTCAAAGTAGATGACATACGTGACCATGTAGAAACTTCAAATGACAAAGTTAACAGGATGGAACAACAACATTCACTGCGCAATAACGTCAGAAGTACTGGTGTTCAAGAGGAAGCTGGTGAGTACACAGATGAGATGGTTCTTAATGTTGCAAAATCTATCGGTGTTGACCTGTCCCTGGAGACATCGATATCAGTCATTGAGTGCCAAGGTTGCCTCCATCAGTTTTGAACGATTTTACAGGAAGTCCTTGTCTTGTGGGCAAGTTAAGGTATACATTCAGAGGAGTCAAGTATCTGAGACAAAAACAAATCAAAACCACCTATCAAATTCTTGAGACAGCATGTTTTGTCGGACTAAAAGGTTTACTTGAAACTCGCTATGCTATCGGTTCCACGTCAAGGTGGCATAGAATAATCATTGACGGAAACTTGGAAACTACGGAACTTTGCCCACCCACAGGAACTCTGTCCACCATAATCTTTACAGGGGAGGAAGGCAAAAATTTACATTGTGGGCAAAGTTCCGTAAGTTCCTGAATTCCACCTAGTCTGACAACTCATCTATTTACTTGTTCGGCACAACAAAATAATTTCAATTTAGTGTTTATCTGTATTTCAGAAACAAGTGTTCCAGCGGACCTACACATGCAGTGTGGACAAACAGGTGGAGTTTCTGAACGTTCGAACGCCGCAGCAGACAACAGTGGAAATATGATTCACAATAACCAAACAGTAAACGGTATGCATTGCGTCACTAAATCATCAGGGCTTGGGATATATTGGAGATGAACATATACTAATACATGAAATTGTTCTTATAAGTTGGTGTAGTAGCCTGGGTACGACTGCACGCAATCAGCTTGTCACTGTGCCTTTCCACACTGTCCTTTTGGTGAAATGTTGCGACGGGTAAAGGATACTTCGCAGTAAATGTATCCCAGAATATATGTGAAGTCTGCTGTATGTAAACTTTGTTTGTTTGTCATACTCAGCAATATTCCATCCATATGGTGGCGGTCTGGAAACAATCGAGTCTGGACTAGACAATCCAGTGATCAACAGCATGAGCATCTTTCTACGCAGTTGGGATACAATGACATGTGTCAGCCAAGTCAGCGAGCCTGACCGCGCGATCCCATTAGTCGCCTCTTACGATAAGCACGGGTTACTGAAGACCAATTATAGCCTGACAACTTGAACCCGTTAGTTGCCACGTACGGCAAGCATGGGTTGCTGAAGATCAATTCTAACCCGGATCTTCACGGGGTGCATGCATTGTGGAATCTAATATCGCTTCCCATCAGTAGCGGCAAACAAACTTGTGTATGTATGTATAGTGTGTGACATGACATATGTTTCATTTGTATGCCTCTAATGGATTATTTTATGCATTCCAGCTTTTAAAAAGTGTAACATCACTATCTATAACAAGGAGACAACATCAGGTATGTACACACGATGCCGCCATCTACCAAAGTGACACTGATTACCTTGCTAGAACATTCAGACTGAATGTACTTAGGAATATTCAACACGTTGTCTCAAATCGCATGGTAAATGTGATAGTTATACTCTAAATGATGAATGCCATAGTTCGTGTTTATAGTTACAACAGTGGTGAAATATGACATTTTTCAATGACTAATGTCGTATCGCTACTATATATATTAAGAAAAATAGTTTTTGTGTGCAAATCAAAAGTTACAAAACAAGCGAGAATCTCATGAACATACGTATGTCTTAAATGACTCTATGGCGTTACTTAATATCGTTTAAAAGTCTGTTTTGCAAATCGAGGGTTCAGCATAGTAAATGAATGATAAAGGGTCTGGTGCATTGTGTGTGTATAATTATTTCTGACACAGTTTGATATGAAATTATAAGACCAAACACTCTCTCCAAAAAGGTCTTGATTATTTTATGATCAACCGATTAGGTATCTGTTGGACATTTTATATATAGCTTTGGATTAGCATTGAGTGTGTAGATAACTTTAATCTGATTTCTGTCATATTTCTGAACGTCAACCCTTATTTATCTTGACAGTTGTCAGAAGAGAGCAAGACATACCAGTTGCTGACAGATGTCCTGGTCCAAACCAAACGTCAAGTGGGGCTGTGGCAACGCCTCGGGATTCAGAAATGCAGGTTGCAGACTTTAAAGTCAAAGTAGATGACATACGTGACCATGTAGAAACTTCAAATGACAAAGTTAACAGGATGGAACAACAACATTCACTGCGCAATAACGTCAGAAGTACTGGTGTTCAAGAGGAAGCTGGTGAGTACACAGATGAGATGGTTCTTAATGTTGCAAAATCTATCGGTGTTGACCTGTCCCTGGAGACATCGATATCAGTCATTGAGTGCCAAGGTTGCCTCCATCAGTTTTGAACGATTTTACAGGAAGTCCTTTGTCTTGTGGGCAAGTTAAGGTATACATTCAGAGGAGTCAAGTATCTGAGACAAAACAAATCAAAACCACCTATCAAATTCTTGAGACAGCATGTTTTGTCGGACTAAAAGGTTTACTTGAAACTCGCTATGCTATCGGTTCCACGTCAAGGTGGCATAGAATAATCATTGACGGAAACTTGGAAACTACGGAACTTTGCCCACCCACAGGAACTCTGTCCACCATAATCTTTACAGGGGAGGAAGGCAAAAATTTACATTGTGGGCAAAGTTCCGTAAGTTCCTGAATTCCACCTAGTCTGACAACTCATCTATTTACTTGTTCGGCACAACAAAATAATTTCAATTTAGTGTTTATCTGTATTTCAGAAACAAGTGTTCCAGCGGACCTACACATGCAGTGTGGACAAACAGGTGGAGTTTCTGAACGTTCGAACGCCGCAGCAGACAACAGTGGAAATATGATTCACAATAACCAAACAGTAAACGGTATGCATTGCGTCACTAAATCATCAGGGCTTGGGATATATTGGAGATGAACATATACTAATACATGAAATTGTTCTTATAAGTTGGTGTAGTAGCCTGGGTACGACTGCACGCAATCAGCTTGTCACTGTGCCTTTCCACACTGTCCTTTTGGTGAAATGTTGCGACGGGTAAAGGATACTTCGCAGTAAATGTATCCCAGAATATATGTGAAGTCTGCTGTATGTAAACTTTGTTTGTTTGTCATACTCAGCAATATTCCATCCATATGGTGGCGGTCTGGAAACAATCGAGTCTGGACTAGACAATCCAGTGATCAACAGCATGAGCATCTTTCTACGCAGTTGGGATACAATGACATGTGTCAGCCAAGTCAGCGAGCCTGACCGCGCGATCCCATTAGTCGCCTCTTACGATAAGCACGGGTTACTGAAGACCAATTATAGCCTGACAACTTGAACCCGTTAGTTGCCACGTACGGCAAGCATGGGTTGCTGAAGATCAATTCTAACCCGGATCTTCACGGGGTGCATGCATTGTGGAATCTAATATCGCTTCCCATCAGTAGCGGCAAACAAACTTGTGTATGTATGTATAGTGTGACATGACATATGTTTCATTTGTATGCCTCTAATGGATTATTTTATGCATTCCAGCTTTTAAAAAGTGTAACATCACTATCTATAACAAGGAGACAACATCAGGTATGTACACACGATGCCGCCATCTACCAAAGTGACACTGATTACCTTGCTAGAACATTCAGACTGAATGTACTTAGGAATATTCAACACGTTGTCTCAAATCGCATGGTAAATGTGATAGTTATACTCTAAATGATGAATGCCATAGTTCGTGTTTATAGTTACAACAGTGGTGAAATATGACATTTTTCAATGACTAATGTCGTATCGCTACTATATATATTAAGAAAAATAGTTTTTGTGTGCAAATCAAAAGTTACAAAACAAGCGAGAATCTCATGAACATACGTATGTCTTAAATGACTCTATGGCGTTACTTAATATCGTTTAAAAGTCTGTTTTGCAAATCGAGGGTTCAGCATAGTAAATGAATGATAAAGGGTCTGGTGCATTGTGTGTGTATAATTATTTCTGACACAGTTTGATATGAAATTATAAGACCAAACACTCTCTCCAAAAGGTCTTGATTATTTTATGATCAACCGATTAGGTATCTGTTGGACATTTTATATATAGCTTTGGATTAGCATTGAGTGTGTAGATAACTTTAATCTGATTTCTGTCATATTTCTGAACGTCAACCCTTATTTATCTTGACAGTTGTCAGAAGAGAGCAAGACATACCAGTTGCTGACAGATGTCCTGGTCCAAACCAAACGTCAAGTGGGGCTGTGGCAACGCCTCGGGATTCAGAAATGCAGGTTGCAGACTTTAAAGTCAAAGTAGATGACATACGTGACCATGTAGAAACTTCAAATGACAAAGTTAACAGGATGGAACAACAACATTCACTGCGCAATAACGTCAGAAGTACTGGTGTTCAAGAGGAAGCTGGTGAGTACACAGATGAGATGGTTCTTAATGTTGCAAAATCTATCGGTGTTGACCTGTCCCTGGAGACATCGATATCAGTCATTGAGTGCCAAGGTTGCCTCCATCAGTTTTGAACGATTTTACAGGAAGTCCTTGTCTTGTGGGCAAGTTAAGGTATACATTCAGAGGAGTCAAGTATCTGAGACAAAAACAAATCAAAACCACCTATCAAATTCTTGAGACAGCATGTTTTGTCGGACTAAAAGGTTTACTTGAAACTCGCTATGCTATCGGTTCCACGTCAAGGTGGCATAGAATAATCATTGACGGAAACTTGGAAACTACGGAACTTTGCCCACCCACAGGAACTCTGTCCACCATAATCTTTACAGGGGGAGGAAGGCAAAAATTTACATTGTGGGCAAAGTTCCGTAAGTTCCTGAATTCCACCTAGTCTGACAACTCATCTATTTACTTGTTCGGCACAACAAAATAATTTCAATTTAGTGTTTATCTGTATTTCAGAAACAAGTGTTCCAGCGGACCTACACATGCAGTGTGGACAAACAGGTGGAGTTTCTGAACGTTCGAACGCCGCAGCAGACAACAGTGGAAATATGATTCACAATAACCAAACAGTAAACGGTATGCATTGCGTCACTAAATCATCAGGGCTTGGGATATATTGGAGATGAACATATACTAATACATGAAATTGTTCTTATAAGTTGGTGTAGTAGCCTGGGTACGACTGCACGCAATCAGCTTGTCACTGTGCCTTTCCACACTGTCCTTTTGGTGAAATGTTGCGACGGGTAAAGGATACTTCGCAGTAAATGTATCCCAGAATATATGTGAAGTCTGCTGTATGTAAACTTTGTTTGTTTGTCATACTCAGCAATATTCCATCCATATGGTGGCGGTCTGGAAACAATCGAGTCTGGACTAGACAATCCAGTGATCAACAGCATGAGCATCTTTCTACGCAGTTGGGATACAATGACATGTGTCAGCCAAGTCAGCGAGCCTGACCGCGCGATCCCATTAGTCGCCTCTTACGATAAGCACGGGTTACTGAAGACCAATTATAGCCTGACAACTTGAACCCGTTAGTTGCCACGTACGGCAAGCATGGGTTGCTGAAGATCAATTCTAACCCGGATCTTCACGGGGTGCATGCATTGTGGAATCTAATATCGCTTCCCATCAGTAGCGGCAAACAAACTTGTGTATGTATGTATAGTGTGTGACATGACATATGTTTCATTTGTATGCCTCTAATGGATTATTTTATGCATTCCAGCTTTTAAAAGTGTAACATCACTATCTATAACAAGGAGACAACATCAGGTATGTACACACGATGCCGCCATCTACCAAAGTGACACTGATTACCTTGCTAGAACATTCAGACTGAATGTACTTAGGAATATTCAACACGTTGTCTCAAATCGCATGGTAAATGTGATAGTTATACTCTAAATGATGAATGCCATAGTTCGTGTTTATAGTTACAACAGTGGTGAAATATGACATTTTTCAATGACTAATGTCGTATCGCTACTATATATATTAAGAAAAATAGTTTTTTGTGTGTGCAAATCAAAAGTTACAAAACAAGCGAGAATCTCATGAACATACGTATGTCTTAAATGACTCTATGGCGTTACTTAATATCGTTTAAAAGTCTGTTTTGCAAATCGAGGGTTCAGCATAGTAAATGAATGATAAAGGGTCTGGTGCATTGTGTGTGTATAATTATTTCTGACACAGTTTGATATGAAATTATAAGACCAAACACTCTCTCCAAAAAGGTCTTGATTATTTTATGATCAACCGATTAGGTATCTGTTGGACATTTTATATATAGCTTTGGATTAGCATTGAGTGTGTAGATAACTTTAATCTGATTTCTGTCATATTTCTGAACGTCAACCCTTATTTATCTTGACAGTTGTCAGAAGAGAGCAAGACATACCAGTTGCTGACAGATGTCCTGGTCCAAACCAAACGTCAAGTGGGGCTGTGGCAACGCCTCGGGATTCAGAAATGCAGGTTGCAAACTTTAAAGTCAAAGTAGATGACATACGTGACCATGTAGAAACTTTAAATGACAACAAAGTTAACAGGATGGAACAACAACATTCACGGCGCAATAACGTCAGAAGTACTGGTGTTCAAGAGGAAGCTGGTGAGTACACAGATGAGATGGTTCTTAATGTCGCAAAATCTATCGGTGTTGACCTGTCCCTGGAGACATCGATATCAGTCATTGAGTGCCAAGGTTGCCTCCATCAGTTTTGAACGATTTTACAGGAAGTCCTTGTCTTGTGGGCAAGCTAAGGTATACATTCAGAGGAGTCAAGTATCTGAGACAAAAACAAATCAAAACCACCTATCAAATTCTTGAGACAGCATGTTTTGTCGGACTAAAAGGTTTACTTGAAACTCGATATTGTAATAGAATCTAAATTGATATAGTATAAGTATTAAAAACATCATGTAAACTTTGTCAATCACAAGTGTCACCTATTTTTGTTATATCACGGTCTATCTGCAAATGTCCATCCATATTTTTAACATTAAAGTAAATAATAACCTAACAACATCATAGACAGTTACCTGGTTCTGAAGTTCACAGATCTGAGGCATCTTTAAGGGGCATATTCACTGTTGATAGTTGTTTTATCAAGCACTGAACGTTCGCGGTAGCAGCACTTGTCAGACATGACCTAATTACCACTGTGTGTCACTACGCTATTTACATCCATGAAGGATTCTACTACTGATGTCATTGTGTACTATTATTGTACAGACTTATGTATTCCATGTCTCCAAATGATATATTTATTCACTGTCTTGAATCATTGTGTATTTTGAGTGTTAACACCGATGTTTGTCAGGGACTATTTCTTGTGTACACTCCTGCTTCGTGGCTATTTATAGAAAGTAAGTGTGACTTTTGACCCAGATAAACAATGACTTATTACACTTGTTAATGACGATTTTCTGATAACTTTCTTGCTCAGAAGTGTTTTAAAGTGTATTCCATGATGGATACTAATGAAAATTACACTTGATCGAACTGAATAACGAATTTGATCTGTTTGACATTTCTCGGGTTACGGTGACCTGTCAACAACATTTACGTTAGGCTGAGTGACTAATTATAAATTGGATGTCCGTTTTTATATCAAAGCCACATATTCATTATCTGGTATTTTTCTGCATTCTTTGGTAGAAATGCCTTGCTTTACGATATAGAGGACAATGTATAACCACCTGTATTTCCTACATTTGTACCTGCAATATGACAGTCGTTTCGTGTTTTGACATTTGTTGCCGACAATCATTCTAGGCACTAATTGACAGTCTGCTGTCCGTTTTCTCTGTTTGCATTTACCAAATATTTTAGCAAACTTGTTCGTGTCCGAATTGTTAAAGGACACATGGGACAACATCAATTCCTGGATACAGGGCATATTGATGCTACACTGGGCCAAAGTTGTCAATGGTCTTAGTATACATTTGACGTCTGTCAAAATGTCGTCCCGCCACTTGGCCTGAATATAATCGTTGTCCTTATTCTTGTTATATCACATGTTTACACAAATCTCACTTGTCCATCATGGTTGATCTTTTCGGACACTTTATTTAACATAAGGACAATACCATATGATAAAGGAAACTGATGCTTTTGTAAATTTCACTTGTCATAGAGCCGACCACAAACCAAGATGGCGGCCACTGACGCTACGTTGACGGAAAGATATTGTCCGTTTTATTATAACAAATTGTCTCGATGTCCTGATTATTTCTACTGTGTCCTAATTGTATTCGGACAAGAAGGACAACATAAGGACAATTAGTAGTCACTTACTTGTGTTAGAAATGAAACTGCCTATGCAGCGTTTCTTGTATGCAAGCCATCAAACCTGTGTTCTGATTGGTTGAGAAAGGTCACATGACCTCCTGATGATGCCTATAAATACGATCACTGGTCAAGGCCTGACACTCGATTCGGATTCGCATTCGGATTCGATTCACTCGGGTCACTCGATTTAGATACAATAAGACTTTCGGTCTGATTAAAGGCTCCTGCTCTAGTTTTTACCTGGCACCTCTACTGACTTAGATTTATCATCATAACTGCTTCTAGGTATATATTTTAAGACAAATTACAATCAATTTAATAACTATATTACATACTCAGTAACATTTCTGCAAGATATTTGAGTTGAAATAACAAAATAACTATTTCCTTGGAGACTGAGCCTTGTCATTAGATATATATATATATATAGGCCGAGTAGTGTGTGATATTTATTGGCATCATTTATTTTATTGCATTGCTAACAAAATCCCATCTACATTCTTGCCATTGAAACAAAATTAAAACAAAGTTTGCATATATCACGGCAAACTTTGCTCTCTACTTCATCATCTCCTTGTGTTATTTGTTTTCTCACGTGCACCCCAAGGGTGTTGCAATTTTGGTGTCAGAAATGGGATACTGATTTTCATAATTAGTATCCAGTGGTCCGAATCCATTAGGGTTGGTAGATTCTGGAGACGATGGCAGAGTCACCAGACCCAGATGTCTTATTCAAAACTATTGATGTTGCAAGGAATTCTCCTGATGATGAACCAGATGATGATCAGATGTCTCAAATCTCCAGGGTCAGTTGTGGCTCAAGTATTAGATCTGTTTCTGATGATAGGCTACCAATGAGGCCGGGAACTCCACATCCATTGGTACAACATAGTCGCTCTGAGGGTGATGTACTTCATGGGTGTCCCAATTCTTCTCCAAGGAGAGGTCCTAGGAATAATTGTACAATAGCTGATGGTGCTACCTATGTTCACAGCCATGGGCGAATGTTTGTTCCTCCAGTAGAGGGACTCATGCCAGGCTCATCTGAGTTACCCCATGCTGAGGGTACTGATGATTACTTACCCTTCCCGAGACCCAACCAAACACGGCTAAGGCCTATTACTAAGGCAAACACACATTTTAAACCCAAGGCTGGTCTTAATTTCCATCCTGACTCATATGATGGTCATGGTGATTGGGAAGAGTACCTGTGTCACTTTGAGGCATGTGCTGAGCTTGGCAGATGGGATGACCAGGACAAGGTTTTGGCCCTTGCAGCTAGTTTAAGAGGTTCAGCACGTACCTTCTATATAGGTCTGTCTCCAGATGAGAGGCGTAACTACACTTACCTTGTCAGGAAAATTGGTGATAGATTTGGCAGTTCACATCAACAAAGTCGTTGGCTCTCACAGTTAGAGATGAGGCAAAGACGACCCAATGAAACAATTGCCACTTTAGGTGATGATCTGAGGCAGATGGCACAGCGAGCCTATTCTAACCTTGATGCTAGAGCTCAGGAAGCCCTAGCCCTAAACCAGCTGTATAAAGCAATACCTCTAGAAATGAAATGTAGATGCATGGATCGTGACTGTCGCTCTGTCTCTGAAGCTGTTGATGTTATTGAACGCTATGAGGCAATAATGGATGATTCTAAGGACAGAAAGAAGCCATCTGTACGTTATGTTGGTCCACCATCTGCTGAATTACCAGATGATAAAGGTCTTGAGAAGTACCTCAAGGACATTGCCTCAAGCATATCTAGGCTTGAAAACAAAGGGTATGAGTCCAATAGAGAACGGCGCACTGTGCCTACACCTGAGGGTAGAAATTACACTGCTCAGCCTCAGAGGCCTTCACGACGTTGCCTTGTCTGCAACGAAAATGGGCATCTCCTCAGGAACTGTCCCATCTATAATCAGATGTGCCAGAGCTTCAAGCAATCTCAGCTAACGTATGCCCAAATGCCGAGGATGCAAATGATGCCTCAGGTGCCCCCCAAACTCTAATTGTGGGACTCAGATGCCACAACAGAGTCACAGGCAGGGAAACTCTAAGGGACAGGGAAACTTCAATCTGTCAAGGTAGAGGGCCGAATCTTGACAGAGGAACAAAGGCTCAGTAACAGAGACATTCCTAGAATAGGACAGGTTGGCGAATCTATCCACAAATGTGACAATGGTTTCTATGTCACTGGAATAGTAGACACCATGGAGGTGAGATTTCTGGTTGATTCTGGTTCCACAGTGACTCTTCTGTCTAAAGGAAAGTATGATACCCTTACATGTAAGCCAGAACTTGTACCATGGACATCAGATATCCAAGGTGTCAATGGCTCTACACTGAATGTTTCTGGGACAGCCCTTGTTCCTCTTGACTTCGGGGATGTTACCTATCTTCATGAGGTTGTGGTGTGTGACATAACTCCCGAAGGGCTCATAGGTCAAGATTTTCTTACCAAATACATTAGTAGCATTGACTACAAAAACATGATGCTTAAGACAAACCAAGGTTCACTATTGGTCTGTAGTTCTGGAGGGGAGGCTATACTGTCTTGTAGAGTACAAGTTAAAGAGGCAGTCACGCTTCCACCTCACTCCGGGTCATTGGTTCCTGTTGTTCTTCCTCATGGTCTTGGCATGGCTAAAAATGGTATCATCGAAGCCTCTGATGACCTATATGAAAAACAAAGGGATATGTTTAACCAGAGGTATTATTGATACAAAGGCTTCCACTATTGCTGTTAATGTAGTTAACATGGGGAGAAGGAGGTCATCTTACACCCTAAAATGAACTTAGGAATATGTGAAGCTGTGCTGCCTGAGACAAGGGAATCTAGCTTAGATAATTCTGTTACCCCATCTGTTGATGAAATTCAACAACAGCATTCACCTACCCTTCCTGAGCACTTAAAGGAATTGTGGGAAAGAAGTACTATACACCTATCCCCCAATGAATCAGATGCCTTATCAGGGTTACTTACCAAGTACCAAGATGTCTTTTCAAAGTCACCTGAGGACCTGGGACGGACCAATCTAGTTGAACACCATATTGACACAGGCAATGCAAGGCCAATCAAACAGCCTCCGAGGCGTCTGCCATTTGGCAAACGGGAAGCTGAAAAAGTTGAAATCTACAAGATGTTGGAACGTGGAGTCATCGAATCTTCAAACAGTCCTTGGGCAAGCCCTATAGTCTTAGTGAAGAAGTCTGACGATAGCTGGAGATTTTGCATTGACTACAGGCGTTTGAATGAAGTCACGTTGAAGGATGCATATCCTTTACCGAGGATAGATGAATGTCTTGATGCTCTCGCTGGCTCATCATGGTTCAATTGCATGGATCTTAACTCTGGCTTCTGGCAGCTGGGTGTTGAGGAAAGTGACAAACACAAAACTGCATTTGCCACCAGCATTGGTCTGTACCAGTTTACAGTTATGCCTTTTGGTCTCGTAAATGCTCCATCAACATTTCAAAGATTGATGGAAAATGTCTTTGTTGGCATGCAGTGGGTTGAATGCTTAATTTACATGGATCATGTAATTGTTCCTGGAAATGGTGTACTCCAGTGCCTTCAGAAGTTAGAACATGTATTCCAGAGGCTGTTACAAGTAGGGTTGAAACTAAAACCCTCTAAGTGTTCTTTCTTCCAGAAAGAATAAAGTTTCTGGGCCATATTGTGTCTGCTCAGGGGTGGAAACTGATCCAAAAACTGAAGCAGTAAAAGACTGGCCTGCACCAACTCGTGTCAAAGAGGTGAGGAGCTTCCTGGGACTGTGTTCCTATTATCGGAGGTTTTGTCAAAGGATTTGCTGACATTGCGAGACCACTTCACAGGTTGACTGACAAGAAAGCACAGTTCAAGTGGACTGATGAGTGTCAAAGAGCTTTTGAAACCCTGAAGCATGCTTTGATTTCATCTCCCATACTGTCATATCCCATTCTAGGCAAGAAGTTCATACTGGACACAGATGCCAGTGACAGTGCAATGGGGGCAGTACTATCTCAGGAACAAGATGGGTCAGAAAAAGTGATTGCCTATATGAGCAAAGCAATGAACAGCCATGAGAGGTCTTACTGCATCACGCGGAAAGAACTTCTTGCAGTTGTTACAGCACTGAAACACTTTCACACTTACCTGTATGGACAAGAAGTGTTGCTGAGGACTGACAATGCTGCAGTTTCATGGATGAAGAACCTCAAGAATCCAACTGGACAGGTAGCAAGATGGCTTCAAGAGCTGGGGAATTATAACCTGTTGGTCACTCATCGCCCAGGCAGACAACATGGGAATGCTGATGCCCTCTCGAGATCTCCATGTGCCACATGTGTAAGGCAGAGTTCTAATCCGAGTCTCAGTGATGATGAAGCAGAGTCTGCACAAGGTAGCATCAAATTTGTTGATGAAAATGGTTCTCCAGAATTAAGCAGTAATGTCTTAGCTTCGTGAGCAATCACAAGACAAAAATCTTCTGAGAATGGTTGCCTCACCAAATCTGGACTTCGTCTGCTGGATGGATGGGAAATAGCACAACTAAGACAAGAGCAGCTAGAGGACAAAAGCATTGGCATTCTTCTTACCGCTAAAGAAGACGGCTTGTCAAGACCCAAGTGGGATACCATTTCCCATCTTACCTCTTCCCTGAAAACTCTGTGGAGACAGTGGGAAAGACTTGAGGTTCACATGGGGCTACTGTATCGTAGATGGATAAGTGAAGACGAGGACCAGGAAGTTCTGCAGCTCATAGTACCTGAGTTAAAGAAGGATGACGTCTTGAGATACTGTCATGATGTTCCTTCCTCTGGTCACTTGGGTTCTGAAAGACTTTGGGCAAAGTCAGACAATCTTTTACTGGCCAGCCATGAAAGATGACATATCGACATACTGTTCTCTGTGTGATCGATGCTCTGCTAGAAAGTCTCCTACCCTCAGAGGTCTCCACTGGGGATCCTATCAGGTTGGTGAACCAATGGAACGGGGTAGCTATTGACATTGTTGGGCCCCTCCCAAGTCTAAGAATGGTAACAGATACATTCTGGTGATGGTAGACCAGTTTACAGAAGTGGGTAGAAGCTGTTGCATTACCTGATCAGGAGGCAAAGACAGTTGCTAAGGCCTTCATTGACACCTATATTTGTCGTTTTGGTGTACCACTGCAGCTTCACTCTGATCAAGGCTCAAACTTCGAGTCTGCTGTATTCAAGGAAATGTGTGACCTGTTCCACATTGATAAAACAAGGACAACAAGTCTGCATCCACAGTCTAATGGTTGTGTTGAGCAGTTTAACCGCACCTTAAAACAGATGCTGACCATGTATGCAGAATCAGACCAACGGTCTTGGGATGAATTCCTACCTCAGATCCTGATGGCATATCGAGCTTCAGAGCATGCAACCACAGGGAAAACACCAAACATGATGGTCCTAGGCAGAGAGATTACCCTCCCAGTGCAAGCTCTGATAATACGTCCTAAAGATAAGGACCAGGAAAATAAAACTCCTGACACGTACATCAGTCATCTGAAGGAAAAGCTGGTCAACATCCACAACATAAGCAGACAATGTCTGAAGAAGAGAACAACTTACCAGAAGCGTCACTATGACCTTAGAGCAAAGAAGCGTGTTCTCACCACCGGGCAACCTGTTTGGCTTCTAAATCCAGTCAGGAAGGTTGGCGTCTGCAGCAAACTTACCTCGCCCTGGAAAGGTCCATATGTCATACTGAGAAAATTAGATGATCTCACTTACTTGGTGAAGAAGTCGCAACATCAGATGGCTAAGGCAATCCACATTGACAGACTACTTCCATACTTGGGACGGAATGTGCCCAGATGGATCAGCAGATGCAAAACAAGAGACTAGGCCCATGATTTCCATGATTTTCTGATGACTGTTCGCTGTAAATATTTGTTCAACAATAAACATATTAACACTAAACATTACTTCCGCCTGTTGAAATTCTCAAGTCCCCTTACCCGATGCTCCCTGGATGATCTGGTTGTTAACATATCTGGAAGATGTTTGTCAGCCCTATGATGTGCTGAATATCTAATGTTCACATGTTCCTGTCCGAGATGATGATGTTATCCTTGACTGAATTGGAGTAGCAACTTTTCTGTTGTCTAACTTTTGGACATTATGGCAAAATGGCGAGTGCAACTCACTGGGACACATATACACTTGTACTTTTATACCCAAATATGTGAGAGGGCACCTACCAGGGTTATACTTATCTGGAAATAAGAATGGATACCGGTTTTATATCTTGGAGCTTCTGCATGGTACATCCATTTTTTTGTTGTCAGGGATAGCATTAGGAACTAATGAGTGAAGGGAAAAACTGAACATACTTGACAGGGCTCTCGTCTCCATTAATACTATATATGATGGTCGTATCAGCCATGGTAAAGTGCTAATATTTAATATATTATTTCAGCAATGGGGAAATTCACCTGCTGGATGTGTCCTGCTGTCTGTGCCTCCAAGAGGGAGTTGAAGAACCATGTAGCACGTGATGATCATGGCGCGCTACGGGTCCTCTGTGTGTGGTGCGATGAAGGGCGAACATTTCGTCGAGCTTGCGACTTAAAGATGCACGTACAAGTTGAGCACCAGGATGAGGCTATTGATGGGTCTTTGCTAACTGAAGCAAACGGTTTCTGGTTTTCGCTACGCCCTAAGGACTATGCTCGTGCCCTTGACTATACACCGGCATCAAATGAACCAGCTATCAGAGCGAGGGAGCTTGTGCTCCAGTGGTTGGAAGACGGCAATACCGACTCACTCATGCACCGAACCAGGAAGGAATGGGAGGCTGGGTGGAGCTTGACTTCTCCTGAAGAGGTACTATCGCTGGACATACCAGCAGCAGAACAAACTCTTGATGACGACCTCACCAGCTCCAATCCATTAGAGGCATATGATCCGGAAGCACCAAGGATTCAAGGCCCACATTATCATCTGAATGCTGTCAAGGTTGGAAAAGAGGACATTACTCTCGATTTCAAGATTACAGGTGGTCTTTTCAGCTGGGTCCAACTCGATCTATCTCCCAACATCTTAAAAAACACAATCATTGGAGAAGTCCTTGCAAGAAACCTATTCCAATTAGTAGGAAGAGAAACTCCTGAGCGGCCATCAAACTCGTCAACACCAGTGGATCTTGCCCACCTGCCTAGGATTCTCGAAGGCTGTAACGGACAACTAGGCTTTGAAGTTCCAATGTCCGAGGTGAAACGCGCATTCTCTTGGCCATCGACCATTCATCCTCCAAAGCGTAGCTCACAAGGAGAGAAGCCTGCTACAAGCTCCAAGAAACAGTGCCTTACAGATCTGACCTCAGCACATCGAAGTACCATGAAGCAAGCACACAACCTTTTGAAAACAGGTGCAATGCCCCAGTTTCCCCCAGCCCGGAGGGAATGGACCAGGCAGGGAAGTCCTCTTCGCCTTGGTGGGACCTCCATCCTCTGGCCACCCAAAGGCCATGACAGCAGACAAGAAGCTGCTGAGCTGGGAGTTCGCAGCTATGAAGTTTGAGGAAGAGCTCAGAGGTTGCATGCCGACATCCAGTAGACAGGACCTTCTTGACAAGTATAACTTCCTAGGACTTCCTGGCACTGGAGACGCCAAAGTCGAGTTGAGCAAACTGCACAAGATGAGACTGTACCAGTATAAGTTCCTGGTGATGGTGGCCTGAGCAGAAAAAAGAGAGCGACCTGCCCCCAACTGCTGCCAGACAAGTGCAGATGATGGCAAGTCTTGCCACCATGAGAGACCACGACCTGGATCCTGTTCTCAAACAACTAGACGATGTGCCGCTGCGCCTCGAAGCATAGACAGCCATTATAAATACAGGAGTATTTCGGATTTTAGTGGGAAGGGGGAAGTGTAATAGAATCTAAATTGATATAGTATAAGTATTAAAAACATCATGTAAACTTTGTCAATCACAAGTGTCACCTATTTTCGTTATATCACGATCTATCTGCAAATGTCCATCCATATTTTTAACATTAAAGTAAATAATAACCTAACAACATCATAGACAGTTACCTGGTTCTGAAGTTCACAGATCTGAGGCATCTTTAAGGGGGCATATTCACTGTTGATAGTTGTTTTATCAAGCACTGAACGTTCGCGGTAGCAGCACTTGTCAGACATGACCTAATTACCACTGTGTGTCACTACGCTATTTACATCCATGAAGGATTCTACTACTGATGTCATTGTGTACTATTATTGTACAGACTTATGTATTCCATGTCTCCAAATGATATATTTATTCACTGTCTTGAATCATTGTGTATTTTGAGTGTTAACACCGATGTTTGTCAGGGACTATTTCTTGTGTACACTCCTGCTTCGTGGCTATTTATAGAAAGTAAGTGTGACTTTTGACCCAGATAAACAATGACTTATTACACTTGTTAATGACGATTTTCTGATAACTTTCTTGCTCAGAAGTGTTTTAAAGTGTATTCCATGATGGATACTAATGAAAATTACACTTGATCGAACTGAATAACGAATTTGATCTGTTTGACATTTCTCGGTTTACGGTGACCTGTCAACAACATTTACGTTAGGCTGAGTGACTAATTATAAATTGGATGTCCGTTTTTATATCAAAGCCACATATTCATTATCTGGTATTTTTCTGCATTCTTTGGTAGAAATGCCTTGCTTTACGATATAGAGGACAATGTATAACCACCTGTATTTCCTACATTTGTACCTGCAATATGACAGTCGTTTCGTGTTTTGACATTTGTTGCCGACAATCATTCTAGGCACTAATTGACAGTCTGCTGTCCGTTTTCTCTGTTTGCATTTACCAAATATTTTAGCAAACTTGTTCGTGTCCGAATTGTTAAAGGACACATAGGACAACATCAATTCCTGGATACAGGGCATATTGATGCTACACTGGGCCAAAGTTGTCAATGGTCTTAGTATACATTTGACGTCTGTCAAAATGTCGTCCCGCCACTTGGCCTGAATATAATCGTTGTCCTTATTCTTGTTATATCACATGTTTACACAAATCTCACTTGTCCATCATGGTTGATCTTTTCGGACACTTTATTTAACATAAGGACAATACCATATGATAAAGGAAACTGATGCTCTTGTAAATTTCACTTGTCATAGAGCCGACCACAAACCAAGATGGCGGCCACTGACGCTACGTTGACGGAAAGATATTGTCCGTTTTATTATAACAAATTGATTATTTCTACTGTGTCCTAATTGTATTCGGACAAGAAGGACAACATAAGGACAATTAGTAGTCACTTACTTGTGTTAGAAATGAAACTGCCTATGCAGCGTTTCTTGTATGCAAGCCATCAAACCTGTGTTCTGATTGGTTGAGAAAGGTCACATGACCTCCTGATGATGCCTATAAATACGATCACTGGTCAAGGCCTGACACTCGATTCGGATTCACATTCGGATTCGATTCACTCGGGTCACTCGATTTAGATACAATAAGACTTTCGGTCTGATTAAAGGCTCCTGCTCTAGTTTTTACCTGGCACCTCTACTGACTTAGATTTATCATCATAACTGCTTCTAGGTATATATTTTAAGACAAATTACAATCAATTTAATAACTATATTACATACTCAGTAACATTTCTGCAAGATATTTGAGTTGAAATAACAAAATAACTATTTCCTTGGAGACTGAGCCTTGTCATTAGATATAGATATATATATAGGCCGAGTAGTGTGTGATATTTATTGGCATCATTTATTTTATTGCATTGCTAAGAAAATCCCATCTACATTCTTGCCATTGAAACAAAATTAAAACAAAGTTTGCATATATCACGGCAAACTTTGCTCTCTACTTCATCGTCTCCTTGTGTTATTTGTTTTCTCACGTGCACCCAAAGGGTGTTACAATATGCTATCGGTTCCACGTCAAGGTGGCATAGAATAATCATTGACGGAAACTTGGAAACTACGGAACTTTGCCCACCCACAGGAACTCTGTCCACCACAATCTTTACAGGGGAGGAAGGCAAAAATTTATATTGTGGGCAAAAGTACTCTCTCTCTCTCTCTCTCTCTCTCTCTCTCTCTCTCTCTCTCTCTCTCTCTCTCTCTCTCTCTCTCTCTCTCTCTCTCTCTCTCTCTCTCTCTCTCTCTCTCTCTCTCTCGCTCTCACACACACACACACACATGCAGTGTGGACAAACAGGTGGAGTTTCTGAACGTTCGAACGCCGCAGCAGACAACAGTGGAAATATGATTCACAATACCCAAACAGTAAACGGTATGCATTGCGTCACTAAATCATCAGGGCTTGGGATATATTGGAGATGAACATATACAAATACATGAAATTGTTCTTATAAGTTGGTGTAGTAGCCTGGGTACGACTGCACGCAATCAGCTTGTCACTGTGCCTTTCCACACTGTCCTTTTGGTGAAATGTTGCGACGGGTAAAGGATACTGCGCAGTAAATGTATCCCAGAATATATATGAAGTCTGCTGTATGTAAACTTTGTTTGTTTGTCATACTCAGCAATATTCCATCCATATGGTGGCGGTCTGGAAACAATCGAGTCTGGACTAGACAATCCAGTGATCTACAGCATGAGCATCTTTCTACGCAGTTGGGATACAATGACATGTGTCAGCCAAGTCAGCGAGCCTGACCGCGCGATCCCATTAGTCGCCTCTTACGATAAGCACGGGTTACTGAAGACCAATTATAGCCTGACAACTTGAACCCGTTAGTTGCCACGTACGGTAAGCGTGGGTTGCTGAAGATCAATTCTAACCCGGATCTTCACGGGGCGCATGCATTGTGGAATCTAATATCGCTTCCCATCAGTAGCGGCAAACAAACTTGTGTATGTATGTAAAGTGTGTGACATGACATATGTTTCATTTGTATGCCTCTAATGGATTATTTTATGCATTCCAGCTTTTAAAAAGTGTAACATCACTATCTATAGCAAGGAGACAACATCAGGTATGTACACACGATGCCACCATCTACCAAAGTGACACTGATTACCTTGATAGAACATTCAGACTGAATGTACTTAGGAATATTCAACACGTTGTCTCAAATCGCATGGTCAATGTGATAGTTATACTCTAAATGATGAATGCCATAGTTCGTGTTTATAGATACAACAGTGGTGAAATATGACATTTTTCAATGACTAATGTCGTATCGTTACTATATATATTAAGAAAAATAGTTTTTGTGTGCAAATCAAAAGTTACAAAACAAGCGAGAATCTCATGAACATACGTATGTCTTAAATGACTCTATGGCGTTACTTAATATCGTTTAAAAGTCTGTTTTGCAAATCGAGGGTTCAGCATAGTAAATGAATGATAAAGGGTCTGGTGCATTGTGTGTGTATAATTATTTTTGACACAGTTTGATATGAAATTATAAGACCAAACACTCTCTCCAAAAAGGTCTTGATTATTTTATGATCAACCGATTATGTTGGACATATTATATATAGCTTTGGATTAGCATTGAGTGTGTAGATAACTTTAATCTGATTTCTGTCATATTTCTGAACGTCAACCCATATTTATCTTGACAGTTAACAGAAGGGAGCAAGACATACCAGCTGCTGAGAGATGTCCTGGTCCAAACCAAACGTCCAGTGGGGCTGTGGCAACGCCTCGGGATTCAGATAGCTTTCCAAGTACTGGAACACTTGAACCCACGGTTTAGGAAGTTACTGAAAAGATCGATCGCATGTCATGTGGAGATATAAACCTAAAGGAAAACAATCGCCTCAAAATACAATTGATCGACATCGGAATGCCTTACCGAATGAAAGCTAAACAAAATATTGAAATAATTGTGTCATTTGCTGAAAACAATCCATCGAAACTTCGTAAAATACATTCCTTTCTGCACATGAAACATGTCAACATTACAAATTCTGTCGCTCCTTGTGCTAAACCAGTAAAAGACGTCATTTCCCATGCTGCAAACCCACTTTCTGTTGACGTTGATCTGTCAAAATTAGACAACTTGAATGCATCACTTCCGTTATTAACAAAGCAGAGCGTGGACAATATTGTATACATAGCCATATTTCAACCAGAAACAGTGATGGACATATCCAAATTTCTGTTAGGTTACTTTTGAAGTTTACAGACAGATTACTGTTACTTAGAAACTAAAGTTTAGGATGATTCAACTGTATTCATAATGGTAATCTGTAATAAATTATTTGAAATAAAGTTGGTATAAATAGCATGTGCTTTTACGTTATTGATAGTATCATCAGCGAGCTATAAAGGTTAATTTCATCTGAGAGCATTAAATAGTGTACATTTATTGTTCTCCTAATCGAAAGCTGTTACTTTGCTTTGTGGCAGTGCACATTGTAACTCTATGTATGACGAATAGTACAATTCAGTTGAGATGCTGAAGGTAAGATAGACCTGCTGTAGTTAGTCACAGGCAAACTGTAGCGCAGTTAGGGAGCGACATTGATATAAGCATGTATTATGCTTGTTTGCCAATCCCGACATAATTAACTGAATAAATATGTTTAAACCAACTGTAGTGGAAATAGGTTTGCGCAACAGAGAGAAAAATGACCAGTCTTTCTATGTGCGAGCGAAGCGAGCAAAGGTTGGCAACGTTCCTCCCTCGCTTCGGTTCGAAAATAATTTTAAAATCAAAATAAATATCGCCACCATCAAAGTAGACATCCATTTCCTCACAGGGTTGTGCTCTCAGATTTCCAACCTCTTATTTCATAATTACCCACGTAAAATATATATGATTCAACATTTTGAGCGCCACTCGCGGCATATCAAATCGTTCTTCGCCTCCATTACCCCTGCCAGCTTCTGGTTCAACGGAGAAATGGTCCAAAATCCTTTCCAGCCTTTGATACCTTCTTCAACTTCCTGGAATGGACAACTCCTCTGTGATGAACAGGTTATATTGGGATGGACTGCTAGCCTATTGCTTCTGTGCAAATTCCGTGGACACATGGTTTAGGAGTAATTGTAATGGAAATCCAACCATTTATTCGTACAATTTTCACTACAATTGTCTGTGGCAATTCAGTTTTTGAAAGGATATTACACATTATCTTCACATTTTTATTTACTCGGTTGTATTTTTTAGGAAATCCCTAAATACACCACTAATATAATGTGTTGTAAAATGTGTCCAACCGGGTAAATGCGATCAGAAGGGAGGTAACCGCAACGAAGACAAAACAAACATGTTGGAACAATGGAACGGATACTGAATTCGAACGGCTGTTTTGCTTTCTTCTAAATGTCTCCGTGTTGATATAACATTCTGAATGTCCGTATTCATTCCATTTGCAATTGTCCACGACACTTCATATTGGGTATATCTATTTTATACGTTCTCCCGTGAAGATCAGGGTTAGAATTGTTCGTCTGTAATCATTGGTTGTCGGAAGAGGCGACTAACGGGATTGAGTGGTCAGGCTCGCTGACTTGGTTGACACATGTCATCGTATCCCAATTGCATAGATCGATGCTCATGCTGTTGGTCACTGGATTGTCTGGTCCAGACTTGATTATTTACAGACCGCCGCCATATAGCTGGAACATTGCTGAGTGCAGCATAAAACTAAACTCACTCACTCACTCGTTATCCACGCGAAGTATATGTCCCGATGTGACTCAGTTATTTACAGACTGCCGCCTTGTAACTGCGGCGTTAAACAGCAAACAGCTTCAGGTCCTCGTGTAGATCCAAGTTTGAACTGGCAATTTCATAAATGGCATCGTAATAGGCGACTCGTCGAATCCCAGACCACCACCACATAGTTGGAATATTGCTGAGAGCTGGCGTTATACAACAAACAAACGAACGAAATAATATGACCTGACTTGCGTCTATCTACTTGCCCAATGCGGACGGGATTAGTATCAGAAAACACCAATGTTTTAACTTTAATTCCTTGAATCAAGAACGGTCTTCGTGACCTATCAAGACATTCAACAGAAACTAAATCTACAAACTGTGTGTAGAGATGCAAAACCTTAATATGAAAACAAAAATATGAGCGAGCTCTCAGACTCATTCACTAATCCCAGATTGTTTGGGCGTAAGCTTAAGTACATCTCATATTCGCGTCAAATTGAAAATAACATTACAGTAAATTCATGGCATGATTATTTTAAGAATCTGTTTGGTTGTGACTCCAGTGTGACTACCTCTGACTTCGTGGAAGATGATAACAGCTCACTAATACCTGTTAGTCAGACACAGGACATAACTAACGGTATATTCAGTGCATCAGTTAGAAAGAGCGAAATCCAGTCAAGCATTAATAAACTTGAATATCATTAGGCTGCTGGGGAAGACCTCGTAATCATTTTTAACACACTGTACGATAATAGATAATTTCCAATAAAATGGGCAAAGAAATAATTGTGCTAATTCATAAAAAAGGTGATAAAAAACCCAGAAAATTATCACGCTATTTCCCTCCGAAGTATCTTGTGTTACGTTTAATGTATGTTGTCATCATGTATGTTGTTTTTACGAACAAACCGCTCAAAGACACTTCAAACACAAATCATTAATCATTGAGGTAGTAACATTTTAATTATGTGACGTTTTCAACCTGCTGAACATTTACATGCAACAAGCATGTTACTGATGAAACACGTCAGAATACTGTTGCCCAAACGCTGCATCATTCTCATTCTGTCATCAGGGTGGGACCGATAGAGTTCTCTACACATAGCGATGATCGACACCGCTGTGGATGTCCATAGGTAACCATTTTAGCCCCGTAATTTGTCAGATAAGTCAGGACGGTGGCGTAAGATACTCGGTTGCAAACTGCAACTCAGAAGATGGACGGGTTGCCACAGTCCGTTGGTGTCTTGACGCTGACAGAGATCTGGTAAGATGGCAACTACATGCAGGGTGTTCTCTTCTTGCCTGCAGGTATTGTTTAAGTATTAAAGTCAGTGGACCGTACTAATCCTTAGAACGATGGAAATTAAGGCTATAGTCTGTATTAGAAATGCATGCATGCCAGCAAATAAGGAGAAACGGTAACGATTATCACATTTTGTTTATTGCATATAACACCCGTAAATGCAATAAATACACAAATATGAATCATTTGACAAATATGGAGACATTTTCAATTTTACTGATATTGCAAATAACATCAACAAATACACAACCTTTCTTACAGCATCTCCACTGGACAGTTTGGTTTCTTCTTAATTTCACTCGAATCTAATAACCATTGAATACTAAACTCTGGCCACCCCAGGAATTGGGAACAAATTTTACAGTGTCTTTGTCATTGTAGAATCACTTGTAAACTAAATTGTTGCTTTATAACCCCCATGCCTCATGTCATATTTGATTACTTTCAATGACAGAAAGCAGTACATTATGAACTGTGTTCAGTGTGGTCAATGAGTGAACTTGGTGGTGAGTGAACTCCTCTTACTCGAACGTGCATGACGTCATTCCGCAGCTCACTGGTCGTCATCCGAATCCGCGACGTCAGTGGTGTCGGGAACAGCATGATAGTTATGACAGACACCTATTACCGCTGCATTTATCTCCGAAAAGCTTGCTTTGAAGATTTTTGGAACCTGACTCGTAGACGACCAAATCGCTACATTTTCGCGTTGGACATCACTGTGTCAACACCCGTGACGTAGTTCCTGCGTATGTCACTTGGGTGGCACGCCATTCCATGTGGCTGTAAACAACCACACTCTTGTTCCATCCTGCTGATGCTATCGTATCCCAATTGCGTAATATCGATGATAATGCTGTTGATCACTGGACCAAATAGCTGGAATATTGCTGAGTGCGGCGTAAAACAACAATCAAACAGTCATCATGTTGTTGGTCAGTTTCTGTCGCGGGAGTCTCTGTCCACTTGGATTCACCAACACTATCTCTCCATGCCCGATTACTATCAGTATATCTCTTTCCATGCTTCAGAAACCTTACCTGAAAATGTAAAGCAGAAAATGTCTTCAGTTGATATTTTTAATTGTATATATTTTAAAATTGGTCTGAAATAGTAGAAATGACATATGCCTAAACACGTTAAACAATTAATCCGTTTTGCTCTTCACAGGCCAGTGGTGAAGTGAATAAAGGTTGGGAGCTTGGTTCCTTGGCGTCATGTAAAAAGAACGCCTACCTCACGTTCGGCATTATGAGGATAAACCAGCTGGACAGTTCCAAGTAAGTAACCAATATCAGTCTGGTTCCCTGGGTATGCTGCGCTGGTGCTTTAGGAATGCATAATACCAAATAATAATAATAATAATAATAATAATAATAATAATAATAAATGCATATTTATAATGCGCCCTTTCCACACCCTAAGGCATGCTCAAAGCGCTACAGAATATTTACACTGGAGTATTTACAGTTGAAGTTATACGTAATATACTGAGAAAAGGTGGGTTTTAAGTCTGGACTTAAAAATGTCAATTGTGGCAGAGCTTTTAAGGGCACATGGGAGAGAGTTCCAAAGCACAGGCGCGGAGTAAGAGAATGATCGGTGTCCGAAGGATTTCAGTTTGTAGGATGGGATGACCAGTCGGTTTTGTGTGTTTGAGCGCAAGTTGCGTGCGGGGACATACGGATGTAGGAGTTCAGACAAGTAGGAGGGAGCCAAACCATGGAGGCACTTGTATGTCAGACAGAGGATCTTAAAGTCAATTCTGGCCCTAACTGGTAGCCAATGCAGTTCTTTCAACACTGGTGTTATATGGGAACGTTTAGAAGTCTTGCTGATGATGCGGGCGGAAGTATTTTGGATCTTCTGAAGCTTATCAAGGAGTTTAGAACTGAGGCCTGAAAGGATGCTGTTACAGTAATCAAGCCTAGATGTAACAAGAGCTCGAACAAGGGCTTGAGTTGCAGCAGTTGTCAGGTATTGCCGAATGTTACCAATGGATCTTAGGTGAAAGTAGCAGGTCCTGCTCAGACGGTTAACATGAGCATCCAGAGTCAAGGAAGAGTCGATGTGGACACCCAAGTCCTTAACCACATCAGAGAATCTGACGTCAGAGTCTGCGACTGTAAGGGTGTCGGTTTTGACCTTGCTGAGTTGTTGCTTTGTACCAATGAGAACTGCTTCTGTTTTTGTGTCATTAAGTTTAAGCATGTTTCCTGTCATCCAGCACTTGATGTCCTGCGTACATTCAGCGATGCACTGAAGAGACGTAGATAGATCTGACAGATGAAATGCTTTCAGGAGCTGGGTGTCATCAGCGTAGGCATGATGAGAAACTGTGTGGTCTGTAGTAATCCTTCCGACATATCCGGTATACAACACAAACAGGATTGGACCAAGGACTGATCCCTGTGGCACCCCACATGTGATAACAGTGCCTTTTGATCTCTCAGTGCCAACAACAACAGATTGCTGTCGGTCAGACAAATCAGATCCCGTAGTTGAACAAGCACGTTTCGTAGCCTTCAGTGCACACAGAATCATCTGACAGCTGTGATTGGATGATTTTGTTTTGCAACATTGTTTAAAATATACATCCATCCCATAATTAAACCGACCATATATTTTATAACAGTGACTTATGCTGAATCTGTGCAGAGATATGTTCAAGTTAGTGACATTTAGTGCTGAACTGGGGTTGGTGTGTTGTACTCTGGAAAACAGTTAGCTCAGTACAACACACCAACCTGTATGGAAGCTTCAGCAGTGAAGCGCATGCGCAGCATATCCTGGGAACCAGTGTCTCGGTGGAGTAAACAAGATAAGATTGCAGCATGTGACCTCAGTGGGCTAACTAACACACCTCTTTTCTTCGATTCAGGGGTATCCCAGACAGGACATTGATCTAAGTCTATCACTAACGCTCACACTATTACCACTTTATTCCGTATAATCCCTCGACTGCCCCAGTGTCACTGTGGCGATTCTGGTTGGAATTGTTCCCTAAAATGCTGGCGCCCGAACCACAAAACGCTCGTAGCACTACGTCATTCGTAATCTTATGATCAACTACACAGCTACGATAGCTCGTAAAACTACGAACGCTTTGTGGATCGGAACTCAGGTCGTACGAAGCTATGATCGGGTGATCAGTCAAGGTGACCTGGCGATATGGTGGCACGTAACTGTACCATGGCGGTGTGGATCGCCGGATTGTCTGGTTCATACTTGATTATATACAAGCAGCCATGTAGAGCAGTGTTACACACCAACAAACGTACAGAAAGAGCTGTGGGAGGTGTATTCCTGACGACAAACGTAGTCCCAGGAGTCTGTACTAGGCGGTTCTAATTGTTCTATGTAGCTGCGTCTTCCACTCGGGCTCATACCTGTTGGAAGTTGAAAAACAATCGTAATTATTCTAATGCCCCAAACTGCAGGTAAAATTTCCACATAACATACTTTAAAGCAATATATCTACGCGAATACAGACCAGACTATCCAGTTATTGTCATCATGAACTCTCACAGATAAATATATAATTTGTACAACTGCCATACGTAAATTGCTACTGAGGTATAAATATGAAGCTGTACGTACAGTAGTTTAGGTCCATGTCAAACTGGACCCTGTACACGCCATCTTGGGGGGCAAGGCCTGTGGTTCGGGATTCATCTGGCCGTGTGGTGTGTGCCCGCATCGTTGTAATGATTATACCTACAGAACAGTTCATGAAAATGTGTTTGTAAACCTTACATGCAATAAATTATAATGACATTAACCTTTTGGAATGGAATCACATCTAGCAAACGTGATCGTGGCTTTGATGTCACTAAATATTTGCATATGTGTACAAAGCGATCTTAGCGCTAAGGTGACCCATACCTTAACGTAGACTTAAGGCAGTCATTGCGCTAAGGTTGCTTTGTACAACAGAACCCCTGTTAACACGACCTTCATTCAACGCACATGACGATTTCCCTTGTTACGGTTAAATATTTGCCGTGACAAAATGTTTAAGAATCCCCTTTGAACCAGCAAAATATAACACAGACAAGTCTAAAATATTCAATAATATATTGAGCAAGCAATGAGCAAGCTACAATGAATGACAATAAAGATATTTAGTACAATGCAATTGAGTCACAAATCTAAAGTAATGGGTCACAAATATGAAATATTAACTCACCAGAGTCTTGGCATTTACAGTGAGAGCAGATATACTAATTGAAGCTTGTTTACAATGAGAGCAGTTTTTAGGCAGGCAGTTTTGAATGTAGGTCAGACGATGGCAGACAGATATGAAAAGTCCGGTGTAATTCCGTGTGTGTGTGTGAACACAATAACCAGCCCTTATATATAGTGACAGTGTCTAGAACATTCGAGTAAAGCGTGGCTGTATCATTATTATCTCAGAATTCTCGCGAGTGGCGGAAGTCAAAAGATTGTCAAGGGCAGGTAACTCTGGAGGGCTATCAAAAAGGCGTACCGCTAAAAATAGTATTGCCATTGAACATATATGATGCGAAATGTGACCCACAACCCACACTCAAAACTTTAAACATTGTGACCCATAATAACTATCACCTAATGAGTGATTACAAATTACAAAAAACACTCTCGTAAAACCCTTAAAACATTAGCATTCTAGTAGCTAGTGTTTTGCTACGACGAATCGGTGTATAACATGTGTGTAACATGGTTGATTTTGTGTTAAACATGACACTTCAAATTGACGCTGTCTGACCTTCACGCGTGAATTTATTGGACGTCGTGATTGGCTGATATATTGCTCACTGCCGCATAAATAACCATTCACTCAATAGCAAAATATTTCTGTTTCACTCACATGGTGTAGGGTCTTCTGTGCTATCCTGACATATGGAGAGATCGGCAATTGATGCTGGTCCATTAATGCTGTTAGGGATGGCGGTCGCAACTGCATCTAGGGATCAATTAAATGTGTACAGTGAGATTGCATTAAACGAAAACATTGACATTAACATTTGCATATCGACTGTACATATCTGGCAAATTTTAACATGGTTGTGATGTCACTAAACATCATATGAATATGCAGTGCATGTTTTATGTCCCCGGCAAATTAGTCATATTCCAGAACCTATTGCTTGCTACGACGAATCAGTGTACGACAATAACAGTGTGTAACATGACTGATTTTGTGTTAAACATGCACTTGTGCGTGGTTCAAAATGACGCTCTGACGTTACGTCTGACCTTCACTCGTGTATTTATTGGACGTCGTGATTGGCTGGAACATTGTTCATTACATCATAAGTAACCATTCACTCAATAACAGAATGTTTCTGTTACACGTACATGGTGGGGGATCTTCTCTGCCATATGGACATATGGAGAAATCATCAGTAGATGCCGGTCTATTGATGCTGTTAGGGTTGGCGGTGGCAACTGCATCTAGGGATCAAATGTGTACAGTGGGACAAGTGCTGTACGGTCAGTCAATGGTCAGTCAGGTGAAACAGGTACTGCTTGGATCAAGAATTGCAGAGATATTTTGTTCTGTGTTTCCCATCTCGCGTTTCCCATTGAAAAAACCCAATGCTTTCTAATCTTCGTTATAAACAGGAAGTATATGTCCCGATGTGCTAAAAAAATATACTCTTACCCTTGAACACTCATAAACAAAAAGATCAGCTGGATATTTCCTTATTGAATATTTTTGAAGGAAAAATTTATACCGAAGCAAAGTCTCTTGATTATTTACAACATAAATTAATTTATGGGTGAAAAGTGAAAAAGTGAAAAAGTCAATACTAATAAACTTTCCACTTGTGGGGTATTACCAAGTGATATAAATTTTAAAAATTCAAAAATTATGCTACAAAATTAGTGAAAAATATTTTATATATTTTCGTCCCCCGCCGCGATTCTTGTTAACGCGATATCTCATGAACTGTTGTACCCAATGTCTTCAAATTTGGTGACGATTACACAGACACCAGTCCATCTGGGTGAACTTGGCCTTATTTTCAAGGTCACGACGACACTTTGCCCACTTTTATACTCTTGTTAACATGATATCTCATGCACTCTGGTACCCAATATCTTCATATTTAGTTACAGCTTACATTGAGGGATTACACAGACACCAGTCGATTTAGGTGACCTTGTCCTTATCTTCCAGGTCACCATGACACTTTGATCACTTTTCAAACGGACGTAATCGCGATATCTCATTAAACGTTGCACCCAATGTCTTCCATTATGTCGACAGCCTACATTAGGTAATTACGTCGACACCAGTCATTTCAGGGTGACCTTGACCTTATTTACAAGGTCGCGTGACATTTTTCAAAATCTCGCCCGTCTCAATGCCCGGACCCGTTATATCGTTAACTACTAGATTAAACAAATGTAATATGTTATTCTTTCATGGTTAAAAGGTTGTATTGTCTTTGAAGATTTAGATATAATTTACAGTCATATTGAAACACTCGAAATTTTATCCTCTAGGCTGAAGAATATATTACCATTTCTTACAAATTTGATGACAGGAATTAACATTATGGGTATCATGGTAGGGTAGGGTAATGAGGGGTGGGGTCCCCGGGTAGAAAATTTGGACCCGTCCCGGCCCTAATGCACCCTGATACTGACAGTGGATGTGTGCATCTGGGTATATACATTCAAATCTACTATAAGCCTGAAATATCTTCAGAGTTACATACAGGTTGAGGTTTGAGAAGAAAAAGTAGTCATATTTACATTGCGGAAAGCGCCTTTCCATATATAGTTAAGGGCAAATATAGATGCTCCTTGTTGTTTTGATAAAGATTACTTACCATGCATGATATAGTCAACATCCGTTTCAATCGGGCGATTGTGGCATATCACTGGGTAATGAATGTTTGAACCGACAATACCTAAAGAGTTCAAGGAAATAAGTTACACAGGTACATGGTAGTTCCAGCATGTTGACAGTGGACGAAACCTGGGACTACATCTGTATAACAAAGGTTGATTGTAGTGTTTAGTTCCACTATGTCGAAATAGTACCGTTGCTGTGGTCAGACTCGCTGGCTTGGTTGACACATGTCATCGGTTCCCAATTGCGCAGATCGATGCTCATGCTGTTGATCACTAGATTGTCTGGCCCAGACTCGATTATTTACAGACCGCCGCCATATAGCTGGAATATTGCTGAGTGCGGCGTACAACTTAACCAACTCACTCACTACCATTTGATTCTAGTTAATGAGTAAGTGAATATTGTTTAACGCCATCAGCAGTCAGCAATTTTCAGCTATTCGCGGTGATCAAGATGAAGAGACTGTTGGCTGATACAATGCAGTGAGCAACAAGATTTAGCGGTTTTCTCCATGCCATCAAATGGACTGACTACAAATCAGCCGTTCATATTCGGTAACAAAACAATAAATAAACACACAGCAAAATACTGTTGTAAGATACAACTGTCTGTTGTTCGTTATACCCATAGTTCGTTTCTGGCGGTTGTACTAAACTATACAAGTGGTCGGGACTAGAAATACAATTCGTTATATCCAACAGTTCGTTATATGCGTGTCCTGTTATCGTAGTTTACTATTTTTTAAACCTAAGGATTAAATCAAAAACATGTTTTTATTCATTAAAAATCGGCCTTGTATCAAATAATTATTCTCCGTGCCTAGATGTTGGTCAGTAGGGGGAAGTGTTGAACAAAGGGAATGGGCGGGGGGTCGGGGTGCGGGGTCCTGGACCCACCTGCTCCTGCGGGGCTGTGTGACATTGGCGTCCTACGTGAAGCGTCCTCTAGGACCCCTCCTTGGTCTCTAGCGTTGAGGCTGTGGAAACTTGTGTCAGAGTACAGGACAGGCTCGTATAGTGAACCTATAATAGAACGTAGGACATAACATGCCCATTTGTTACCTCAAATACTAAAATACAGTCAAATACGGCTGTGTCGAAGTTGAAGGAACCTACATAAATACTTCGAGTAATCCAAGGTTCGACACAACCCCATATTACTTTTATTTCGAGATAACCGCAAATTGAGACTTTATTATGAATACGCTTGGACCAAGCTTTTTTTCGAGATAACCGTACATTCAATATTATCAAATGTCGACACAACCGTGGCTGACCATACCAACAAACCCAGATGCAAAGACAGATCTTGCCATATATTCCATTGACAAGGAGAGTGAATGATATAGTTTTATTCAGATTTTAGCACTATTCCCCAAGAACACACAGGGTACCCCGGTAATGGATTTTACACATGTATACGGTACCCACGTGAAGCATCAAACCTGCGTCATCAGCGAGACTTTAACCTCTGGAGCACCGCCTCGATGAACGCCTGTGGCGTTGGAATTCGGTAGGTTTAATGGATAAAATTCTTTGACCAACTTTAAGTCTACAAGATGTCCTGAATCTGTTTTGTAATTGACATTATTTTTGCTGACCTAATTCTGTTCTTAATGCGTGGGGGATCGTGAGCCATATAGAAGTATTTTGTTAACGTACATGAACGCTCTGCCTCTACGTGACTAGTGTCTGGGTCTAAGGTTTTCCTGAACGTCAGACTCTCGCCATGGTCATCATCCGCTTGGCTGCCGATACTGCTGCTGCCATCTACCATCTTACCTGTAGAGGAAATGAAAATCCGGATAAGACACACTTTGCAATACATTTATGACAAAGAAATCGATATATTGAATAATGCATTGCCATTATAGACAAATAATATACTTCAGATCACCTTACTTTGCGTTTCCTTCAATTACGAAATATGACAAGGTGAAAAACCTTTTTATGAGTAAAACGATCATTTGTTTCTGAATCATGCCTCTGTGTCACTTGTGATGCTCCTGACTTTTCGGAATGGTAATACGTTGGTTTAAGCAGTTTAAAAGTATGTTTGCTTGTGTGTCGGGTACAAGAGGAATTATGCATTCTGAACTTACAGATGTATAAAACTAAAACAAGTCAACTATGGTGTGGGGATAGAACAAGGTGGTTCTTCCCTTATTTCGAGTTGTATCCATATACAAGGACGGACAACATGGCAGCATGGCTTGATATATTAAACTGAACAATTAACTATATTTGATGGTGTGACACACAATTTTCACACACACTTTAACATAGTTTTAACATTTTGACCGTTTTACAAACGATTGTGATGTTCCTTTGTCTTCTAAACTTACGAAAGGTTGTGTCTTCAGGTAAAACATCATCTGTCCTATCGAAAATGGCGACTGTGTCCTCCAAAGAGTGAGAAACAAAAGACTTGTTTCCCATACTGTAACACGTTACAGCTGTGGAAAGATGAAAAACAGTGTCAACATGAGACACCAATACATTTAAATACCTATATAATACTTCAAACTCTTCCGGGTTAAAATTGGTCTTCAGCAACCCATGCTTGTCACAATAGGTGACTAACGCGACGGAGTGATCAGGCTCACTGACTTGGTTGACGCGTGTCATCGTATCTAACGATGTATGCCGTATTGTGTGATCGATGCTCATGATCAAAATGTCAATCACCGGATTGTCCAGTTCAGATTTGATTATCTATTCATACATACATTATGCTTTATATGCTTTACAGTGTAAATATTGCAGAGTGCGGCGTTAAATTTCAAAAGCAAACAAACCGATGTAAATACGTTTGGACCTACAAATGGGTTGACTGACTCACACTCGGGTGGTAGCTCGCTGGTGAAGATGTTGGCAATTCCGATGAGGCTGTTGCTGTTGCTGCTACCGTCTGGATGGGATACGTGAGTCAGACTCAGACCTGTTGAATGACATTCTCATGTGGCAGTTGGTGACATTTAATGTTCCATGTACAGGGGTGGAAATAACTTTAAAATTGCTAGTGTACTCTGGTACAGTGACACATTTATAATCACTTGCCCTGATAATTTTTCCACTATACCGGCCTTTTTCTTGTTGTTTTTTTAAATAAACATAACATTGGAAAGTCAACTGGACACCGGTACAGCGTGATATACAAATTTGCTTGCCCGACAGATAAAAACACTGGACTCGGACGTCGGGCAATGGGTTATTTCCACCCCTGCATTTCACATGCAGTCACGTGTCGAATATATAATGGTATAGGCATTACAGTACTTGATCCAATGTGCGCACGTAACTACATGTAAAGAAAAACGAAAAAAACTTTCCGTAATCATAAGAATCTCAGCTCAAAGCTCAGTCCGGAGTTACTGGACAATTCCGAAGTTACACGAGCTGCTTATCGCGGTATCAAACACGTTGGTGTTCTTGAACAATATAAATGCAATATGAACTTTCGAATACACAATCTTACAAATGAGGCATGTAAGCACATGGTTCGACACATCTGGCCTTCAATAATACCTTTGTGTTTATCCTGAACATCCTACAAGTACACTACATTACTTCGAGACATCTAACTGGGTGGGTATTTTTTTTTGTCCTGTTTCAACATGTAAAGGTGGAATGCGTGTCCCCACATCATGGTGAATAGGTGGAACGAAGTCTTGAGAATGAACTCACTTTGGGAGATGTCATCTTTCAGAGACAGCGGACAGGTATAAAGGCTGTTTTGATCGTCAACTGGATGAGTTCGAAGCCAATTGCCACTGATCCTGGTGTACCTCGCACCTGTTGAACAGACCACAGTGTGTAAGTATTTCCAATATGAAACATTGCTAGTTCCTACTCATGATAACGCATGAAACTAGAGACATTCATACACAGAATACTCCCCCTTGATCATAACCATCGTCATGGAACAAGGAAGTAATCTTTCAAGCTATGAAAGTGTAGTTTACACTTTTGTAGTGAGTTATCTCCCTTTCACCAAGAAGACGAATCATGACCGTAGCCAATAAAGAGGGTTTGAGAGTAACAAAGTGTGTCAAATCCTGGTTCGAATCCCAGATCCAAAACACGTCATCGTTTCCCAGTTGCGTAGATCGATGCTCATGATGTTGATCACAAGATTGTGTGATCCAGACACGACTAGATACAGACCGCTACTATATATCTGGTATATTGCTACAGTCCGTTTGGCTCAAATGCGGACCGATGAATTGCAATCTAACTCGAAAACTAAAAAACATAACATACTCAATGAAACGCTGATCCTAATCAAAACATCATACCCACTCTGTGAGGTTTTTGCAGAATTTTTGTCCTAAAAATAATAAAGTTGTTTAACAAACTATCATTAAAATATTGACACAGCCAGGTGTTCGAGAAGCACGTTCACAGACAAAGTTATTTATTCATTAACCTGTGCTGTGCCGTCTCCATCCGTTCTCGAACACCTGGTTGTCCCTTTCTCTGCACTCCTTCCTCGTAACAAACAGTGAACTGTGTCAATATTTTAATGATAGATTGTTAAACAACTTTTTTATTTTTAGGACAAAAATTCTGCAAAAAAATCACAGAGTGGGTATGATTTTTTATTATGATTAGCGTTTCATTGAGTATTTTATGTTTATTAGTTTTCGAGTTAGATTGCAATTCATCGGTCCGCTTTTGAGCCAAACGGACTATAAGTGCGGCGTTAAACAACAACAAACAAACAATTATATCTTGATTGTAGACCAGATCACATTGACTTGGCACCGCAATCGGTTTAAAGTAATGGGTGGATGTGACTGGTCAACAGGGGGATACGGAAGTGTCATAATCCGAGTTGCCTTGTTCAGCAAGAGTGGAACTGGACTTCTAAAGGAGGTTAACCCCATTGCCTCCAGAAGAGAAATTCGTATCAGAAGAAGGATGGTCAGATAATTACATAAGCAAAGATTTACTTACTTTCGATGCTGGTAGCCTTCTGTGGATATGCTTCCAGGCTGATCTCTGCACTGGTGTCCTCCTCGGGGTGTGTCACGTGACACTTGCTGAGTTTCTTACTTGTGGCTTCCTCATCTGATAATGCAAAGATACCGATGACAGATTGTTGGGGACAAAGTTGATTTAACTAAAAAGGAACGATTTGTCAATAAAATACAAGACCAAGTTCAGATCAAGATAAACTTAACGTACACGGAGTTAGGTCAATAGTTCTGTGAGATAAAGTCTCGTAAGAATACATCTCGTGAGATACAGCGAGACAAGCACTTATGTCGTCTTCGGGATGAGCGACGAAGCTATTGTCACTGATGCGGGGCTTTACGGTACCTGGAACATATAGAAAACGACATGACAAAGACTTCATGCGATTACATTTAGTCCAACGCCCAATCAAATTTACTTTAAGTCGCATTTCTTTAATTTCATATTATGCGAGTAGGCAGGAATAATCTACGTTATGTAGTCTCCCTGGTGTGGATGAGGGCTCTCTCCATTGCGTAGCATGTACGTTACAATAAAAATTATGTCATACAACACCAACATAGAGCTGGGTCCAAGCTCATGGAGGATCTCGAACTGACATCTGACTGTCTCGAAAGCATGTGACTCTCAATTGTGCAAGGCTCCTCCATGACAAGTGAGGGGTGAAGATGTGTGTGCCCTACTGAAAATTGATAATACGATTGAGATTAACATCCCAATGGGATTAACATTAATGTTTATCTACCTGATTCTGAATTATTATATAACTGTTATATCTGTTCTGAGAAAAAGCGTTTAATTACATCACTAATGTTTCCATCTCCTATCTCTGTATTCAATGCGAAAGCATATGCTGGGCTGTGATGTGGTAGGCCGAGTACAGTGAAACTGTATGGACCTTCTGAATACACTGACACTTAATCTACTAATGGTCGGTAACTCTACTGCTATGTTGAACATTGTAACTTAAGTGCAGCCGGTAGGTACCTTGACTGCACTATCAACTGCTGTGACACTTGAAGTACAGTGCCTCTGTGCCGCACTATTGAATAATGCCTATCGTAACGTACCCTATCCACAGATGACTGTAGCTATATTGCGTCACTGAATATTTACGTACAGTGGATCAGTAACTGAACCGCAATATTGAATACTGGCACACTTAACGTACAGCTGGTAGGTAGCGACACTTAACGTACAGTTGGTAGGTACCAACACTTAACGTACAGTTGGTAGGTACCAACACTTAACGTACAGTTGGTAGGTACTAACACTTAACGTACAGCTAGTAGGTACCAACACTTAATGTACAGCTGGTAGGTAGCAACATTTAACGTACAGTTGGTAGGTACCAACACTTAACGTACAGTTGGTAGGTAGCAACATTTAACGTACAGCTGGTAGGTAGCAACACTTAATGTACAGTTGGTAGGTACCAACACTTAATGTACAGTTGGTAGGTACCATCATTTAACGTACAGTTGGTAGGTAGCAACATTTAACGTACAGCTGGTAGGTACCAACACTTAACGTACAGTTGGTAGGTACCAACATTTAAAGTATAGCTGGTAGGTAGCAACACTTAACGTACAGCTGGTAGGTACCAACATTTAACGTACAGCTGGTAGGTACCAACATTTAACGTACAGTTAGATGGAGGAGTCCTTGCAGGCTCTGGACTAGTTCGGTTGGTGTTCCCCGTGTCCCCGCATGGTTGAAACTCATTCATTAAGTGTGCTATATCTGGGAAAAAAACAGCGCCATTATATCAGATTACACACTAACATCTACCAGTAGTCCTGTCAGAAGGAGTTGGAATTTTGACGCTTAATATGAAATTTGTACGTTTGGACAATTTCAATGTAATAGTTTTAGCCTCGTATTGTGTCAGAAGCTTTAGCTTCGCCACGCGGGGTGTTTAGAACACCCTTACCCCGATAATGCACTGCATCTCGGCCTCATTATGGTATACAGTGAGAAGTGTGCCTACCCTCGCCACGGTTCAGAGCCCTCAGACAGGATATAACGACCTCCCCTCGGTCTTCCGATGTCGGCTGGTACACTGGAAGTTTTTATCAAGGTTTAATGACCACAAACTATATTTGTGTACCAATTTATGAATAAATGTATCATAGTGTAATAGTGTAATTGCAAGCAATGTATATGTGTGTGAGGACAAAAACACAAACCAATATGGACGCACATGTTTATATATGCACAATCACAAATTTTCATATATACACAATAACAAATGTTCATATATTCCAAATCACAAATTTTCATACATACACAATTACACATGTTCAAACATAGACAATCACACATATTCATATATACACAATCACACGTATTCATATAAACACTATCACACATGTTCATATATACAATTTCACACATGTTCATATATACAATATCAGTCATTTCATATAAACACAATTACACATGTTCAGATAAACAAAATCACAGGTGTTCATATATACACAATCACACGTTTATATATACAATATCACACATGTTCAGATAAACACAATCACACGTGTTCATATATACACAATCACACATGTTCACATATACAATATCACACATGTTCATATAAACACAATTACACATGTTCATATAACACAATTACACGTGTTCATGTATACACAATCAAACATGTTCATACATACACAATCACATATGTTCATATAAACACAATCACACATGTTCATATATACACAATCACACGTGTTCATATATACACAATCACACGTGTTCATATATACACAATCACACATGTTCATATATACACAATCACACGTGTTCATATATACACAATCACACATGTTTACATATACAATATCACACATGTTCATATAAACACAATTACACATGTTCATATAACACAATTACACGTGTTTATGTATACACAATCAAACATGTTCATACATACACAATCACATATGTTCATATAAACACAATCACACATGTTCATATATACACAATCACACGTGTTCATATATACACAATCACACGTGTTCATATATACACAATCACACATGTTCATATATACACAATCACACGTGTTCATATATACACAATCAAACATGTTCATATATACACAATCACACGTGTTCATATATACACAATCACACGTGTTCATATATACACAATCACACTCTTTTATATATACAATATCACACGTGTTCATATATACACAATCACACGTGTTCATATATATACAATCACACATGTTTACATATACAATATCACACATGTTCATATAAACACAATTACACATGTTCATATAACACAATTACACACGTTCATGTATACACAATCAAACATGTTCATATATACACAATCCCACGTGTTCATATATTCACAATCACACATGTTCATACATACACAATCACATATGTTCATATAAACACAATCACACATGTTCATATATACACAATCACACGTGTTCATATATACACAATCACACGTGTTCATATATACACAATCACACGTGTTCATATATACACAATCACACGTGTTCATATATACACAATCACACGTGTTCATATATACACAATCACACGTGTTCATATATACACAATCACACATGTTCATATATACACAATCACACGTGTTCATATATACACAATCACACGTGTTCATATATACACAATCACACGTGTTCATATATACACAATCACACGTGTTAATATATACACAATCACACGTGTTAATATATACACAATCACACGTGTTCATATATACACAATCACACATGTTTACATATAAAATATCACACATGTTCATATAAACACAATTACACGTGTTCATATAACACAATTACACACGTTCATGTATACACAATCACACATGTTCATATATACACATCCCCACGTGTTCATATATTCACAATCACACATGTTCATACATACACAATCACATATGTTCATATAAACACAATCACACATGTTCATATATACACAATCACACGTGTTCATATATACACAATCCCATATGTTCATATATACACAATCACACATGTTCATATATACACAATCACACGTGTTCATATATACACAATCACACGTGTTAATATATACACAATCACACATATATACTCTCTCTGACACACACCATACACCACACCTCCACCTCCCCTCACACCTGAAAGCAACCGTAGGTTTAGCTGCGTCTATTGTTTGGCATTCAGTAAGCTAAATATACCCTGCAGATCAGCTCAGACTGGGGCGCTATTCATTCGGCAATACACACATACACAACCGAAACTACTCGTGGGTTGCTTCCGGCTAATTCCATAAGCAAACAGTTCACTGAACGCAGTCAGATTGTAAACACTATACAAATGTGGGTCACAAGAGCCACCCAAACATCCAACCACGTACTTTGAAAGGCTTGCATGATATTTCTGGGCAACTGGGCATGGATTAGCGATTTTGAAAACATTGCAGCTTTCACAAAGATTAATATGTGAGAACACTTTAATCGCCTCGTTCAATACATTTTATCCATTTTCTCATTTGTACATCCAACTCAAAGGATGTTTTTTATTCCTCAACAGACGAATTATTAGATGAGTACAGCTATTGTTTGACTGTATTTTCTGTTTTCCTTTTTTAATGTACACCTTGAAAAAGCAACAACAAAAAACAAAAACAACAACAAACAAACACTTCTTTGTTGTCATGTACTCCGGCAATATAGAGGACTCGCTGTATAGCATTCTTAGATTGTGGAGACTGAAAGGCTTACTGCGATATGTTTGTTTCAGACAAGACAAAGTATAGTAACGTCTTTAAAAAATAATATTTATTTGTCATATTTGTGTAAAACATCAGAATGAAATTCAACTTTGGGTGTTTATATCTGAGGATATTACTTTTGGACCCCTCCCCGCATCAAACAAACGGGAGTACACACGGTTGAAATGCACGTTGGTGTTTCCCATCCCTCCATTGACAGTCGCTGCAGTGTTCGCCGTTCCCACGGTTCCATCTGCCACCCCGACGATGCTGCCTATTGGTAGAAACAGACCACATTGGAAGAACAACCACGTCTTGTTACAAACTGATGTTCCGTCATAGAAAGGGGGTTGGGAAGTCCCATCTTTCGGGGGAAAGACTTCCGCCCGTATCCCCCTTAAATTTCATTCTAGTCAAATCATATCACCTGAATGTATATACATATACATATATTCCTCATCTGATAAGGATGAGTTTTAACAAGTTTCTTTAATTGTATCTGAACATACTGAAATACATATCCAACTTCTGAAAATGCCACTCTAACGATTTTTTCCTCATCGTTAAAATTTAGGGCGATACGGGCGGAAGTGTTACCAAGACGTCAAATGAATACATGGTTAAACCTGGTAATGTTACATAATTCGAAAAATTTAATTACCTGATACAGCTTTGGTGAATAAATACTTGACGACATATAAGTATTAATCGGAAATTCCGGAACAGTAATCTTATTTTTAAGAAAATGAAATGAAAACAATATCAATGTCACCACATTTAACAAAGAGATTTGTCACAATTGATTAAGACAGATTAATTTATTAAAATGTAAGAATTCCGTAATACTGTATTTCATATAGGCCTTTGTACAAAAGATAAAATGACGAGTGAGTATGATTTTCGCCGCTTTTAGCAATATTCCAGCAATATCACGGCGGGGGTTAAAGTGACGACACTTCAGACAGATTTAATGTGACGCAATGGCAAAACATGTTACGCAACTACGTCATGTACAACAGATATACAAACAAATTTAACAATGATCCATGTATATGTTGATACAGCTGACCTGTCAAACTTGATACTCGCTGTAATCATGTCCAAATATCGGATTCGTATTACAGTACATATATTTCTGTCCACATGGCAAAATGGATGTTTTATTGATTCAAATGCACGATCAGCCCTCATGATAACATGAGAAACTATCTGCAAATTTTAATTCATTTAGCTCCCCTAGCTGGGGGTGCCAATTCCCATGAATATAAGAGTCAATTGATGGTCTCCAATGGTTACTGTTAGGTTTTGACCATCATTGACAACTAAGGATTGAATGGAGCTTGGTTCCTACCATGCCATAAAACCAGGTTCGAATCTAAAGTAACCTTAACACAATTTGTGTATAGCAGTTCGTATGATAATCATTGGACAAACGAAACTTACCAAATTCAACAGCGTTAATTTCCCGATGCCTCAGTATACACCCAGTGCGTCTTGATATCCTGACATACTGTTTCCTTGCTGACCTCTGTAATTCCTCCAGAGAAGATATATGTTGAATGTTGATCAGCTCCCTAATGGCGGGAAGAAGCCCGTTATAAACAAGATCTATAGCTTCCGGGGTTCGGATTATGTCTGACTGGAGTATATATGTCAACTTCTGGTGAAGATAATCCTCTATGGACTCATCTGGTGCCTGCCTTCTGGACTCTAAATCTCTTTGTAACCCAGCTGGGTCAATATTAACCCGATAGAAATGTTCCTTGAATACTCTTTTCAGAGTGTTAAATCTTGCTGTGTCTTCCTCTTGCAGAGAATGGTACCAGCACTCGGCACTTCCTGATAAATGTTGTCGAAATTGTCGAACGGCTTCATCGTCACTCCACTGCATTAAGTGACTAAAGTCTTCAAATTTTCTCATCCACAGTTCTGGGATGAGTACCCTCTGAGAACCGTCAAACACAGGTAAACGTGGTGAAGCATCCCCTGACATTTTAAAAAATATCAACTAACACTGCGTTTATGGTGCGTGATTGGTTACGTTTCCATTAACACTGCACAGAATTTATAAACGTACTTTATCAACCGTCCATAGTATAACATGTGTTGCTCACCAACATGGCGTCCGAAAAAATCCGGTAAGTAAATCACTCACGTGGAACGTACCGCGGGTACGTTTCGTGATGGTTTGGGTGTTTTGGGAAGGATATCATCCATAATATATATGTTACAGTTACGTCATGCATGTGTCGGTTTTCTGATCATTACTGTTACCGTCCTAACCGATACGGGACTGACATCTCCTCGATGACCCGAATCCACCGCCATGTGTGGGGTATCGCCGTGCTGAGTTGTTTCTAAAAATAGACAACCAATCAAATGACCAGCTTTGGAATTCAAGAGGCTGCGAAGATTACAGTACATTATGTTCTGATTTCTTCCCTGGTGTCTTTTTCAAATAGATCATCCTGAATGCTTAACGTTGTTATTATTTCACTTTAATATTAAACTTAAACCACTCACTTCTGTGTTTGTGTTCTAAGTTTAGATGTCAGGGGAGGTAACACCATTCGCGCTTCTCATGTGGCATTGTGTACATTGTCCCTAACGTAAACATACTGATTATTTTTATGCTGACCCACGCTTGCGTGTGAACGCCCGCTATCAGCATGGTAAATATAATCTGCATTTAAAATTATCCTGGGTTAATGGGAAAAGAGATATATAACTCCATACAAACCTAGCTATGACGTCGCTGTCTCGATTCTGAAATTGAAATTACATTGCAAGCACGATTTAACTCCAGCATAAATTTCTTTTAATGCCTGTATCATTTTCCCTCGCATGCATTAACTTGGTAGATTCCACAATTCAATTTTGTCTACAGAATCAAAGGCGTTTTGAAATCTATAAATGCCATAAACAATTTCTTTCTCTTCTTACGTAAACATGTTTCAAAGTTTCAAGTTTCTACAACGTAGAAATGTGATCAGTAGTGAAGTATCCTTCCCAGAGCATGCTTGATTCGCTTCTTTTATTCTTTGATACTTAATAAGAAAATACAACTGTAATTACCTGGATCTACGCTACCCCTTGTATGTAGAGGAATAATAATTGACTTCTGGGGAGGTGCCACTATTGAAAAGATTGTCATATATTAATTATTAATAATCTGGGGAGGTGCCACTATTGAAAAGATTGTCATATATTAATTATTAAAACAAGAAGAATTGGCCTTACGAAATTCCCCAATTTGTTGTATCATTCATGCTAAGATATTGTCAACGGCATGTGATTTACTATTTTCATTCGTTTTATAGTATTTCGGATTTCGTCTTTCCTAAAAGGAGATTCTATAGTATTTGTTTATCCACATCGCTTTTTCATAGCATTTTTTATATCAATGTGTAACAATTCCGTTTCCTGTTCAGTGAAGTAAATGGTTATACCAGATGTTATCAACAATATCAGCTGAAGTTCTCTTGGGATTAGATGCTTCTCCACCTTTTCACAGAAATTTTGAATTATTTTCAGATTACTCCGATATGTGTTTAGCTTTAGAGAACGACAACTTCAAGTCCGATAACTCTAGCTGATTCATGTGTTCGCAAAGGTCTTTGGGGGGTTATTGCCGGACTCGGCAATATTTCGGCTATATGACGGCGGTCTGTGAATAAAACGAGTCTGGACCAGACAACCCAGTGATTGACATCATGACCATCAATCTACGCCGTTGGGATACGATGACATGTGACAACCAAATCAGCGAGCTTGACCACCCGATCCCGTTAGCCACCCATTACGAAAAGCGTGGGTTTCTGTTGAAGGCCAATTCAAGGGACGTCGGCGAAAGTAAAGGAGTTCTCACATAAAGATTCATTTTGGGTAGTTTCCGAAACTTCATTGATCAGTTGATGATATGTAGTTGATTACAGGCGGGCCAAGCTCCTTTTGTGATGTTTTACGAACGCTTTGTGTTGAGAAATCCGATGCTGGTCACAGCTGGTGTCAACAACGTTGGCCAAACAAGCTCATACTATTCACACGTTGACCACGCCTAAAAGCCTTAACGAATGTCCTATTAGAGAGGGTACTGTCGAGACAGGGATTTGGTGTCTGGTTCTGTAGAGGCATCATCTTTCGGACTTGTGAGTTGTCCATCCTTGAAATAGGCAGTCAGTCCTTTATCTCTGCGCTCATCTATTATTTCGCGTTGCTCTTTTGTGAGGTCATTAGAAAGCCAGTAGAAGATTGACGAAGTTATAATCTTAGTTTGAGAACACCTGTCATCAGATACAGCAAAATTAGCAATAAGAGGGGCGTGGTCACTGATTGTCATGGTTGGCTCCTACACTATTGACAGACAGAGAGATTTATTTCTGTAATTCTAGGACATAGGCCCATAACACAAAATACAGACACGTTGGTAACATCATATTGTACATTAGTACTGTGCATATAATGAATAAAACATTGTAATATCAGATTTGCTTCTTACTTTCTTCATATGACAGAGGAGGCGTCCAAGACAAATGAATGTGTTTATGTTGTACAAGAAATTAGCCTAATAAAGTTATCAAAACTGCGGTTAACAAGTGTACATGGAGGAATGCATTCTTGTCTAATAAAGACGTATATAATGTCCGAGTTCTGTGTCAGTTCATGTTTCTGTACAGGTCTGATATTATAAGTTGTTCACTGGTCACGAGGGGGCCATGGGTTGATGTACCCGGGCTCAGAGAACATAAACATAAACAAACATCGAGGGTACATCAACCCATGGGCCCCGAGGTACCAGTGAACAACATATTATCTTACCGAACACCTTAATGTTAATTTTGAATTGTTTGAAGCACGGGTACAATTTTTTTTGTAGCCATCGCTAGATTTTGCTGACAGGAAAAACAGATTTAGAGTTATTTCCCTTCCGTCAATTTGCATTCGCAAAACATCGGTAATTTCCGCACATCATGATCGTGATTTAATACCACAAAGTACCAAATGAGTTGCGGGGTACATTGAAATGTTACTCGCTTGTAAGCGGGGTACATTGAAAATAATAGAAGAGCGCTCAGACAATCAGAAAGCGACATTTATGTGTGAGGTAAGATAAGAGTCGATATAATATAGTATATCACGCTGATAGCTTCAAGTTTACTAGTATTTGGCTTGTCGTCTGCTGTTCAAGCTGATGTTCCGGTTTGTCGAATGTCGTGGATGATGCCTCAGTATCTGTGAAAAAGGCTCCTGCAACATTCACAGTTCTTTACATTGCACGTGCTACAATACTGGACACAAGTGTAGATACACTGATGGAATATGTCAACAAAAACACATCAGTGTACACATCCATATCAACTTTATATCGCCGCCATTACAGATTAAAACGGAGCACCTTTAGAATACAGCACCACAACTTATACGCACTCGCTGAGCCAGACAACCGTGTTGCCATGCAGGCGTCATAGGGAATTGTTTCGAGATCGTGCTTTCGAACAAAATCACATTACATTACGTAAAAGGGTATTATGACGTATTTTTAAAGTTTGTGGTGCTGTATTCTAAAGGTAGGCCCAAACACGTTTTGAAAATGTTACAACCTAAATTCCCAGTAAATCATAACCTTTCGGAACCAACTCATACATCGTCGATATCCCATTCCAGTCATCCGACATGTTGACAGTTCGCAGTTTGACATTCAAGTGACGCGCTGATTCTACCTCACACCGCACATGACGTAGACTGCACTATTACGTCACTGACATGGGAACTTTCCCGCGGAATATGCCCGTAAGGAGGATCCTTGCATGCTGCAAGCAGAGACCATATATTAGACTATTATATGGTCGCTGCTGCAAGTCAGTCACCCCAGTCAGAAACTCTCACTGGAAATCGAAAGTGAAGCAAACCACGTTGTAGCCTGAGGATATCCTCGTTTGTTGGTGTGGTAGCTCTAACTAAAACATCTTGAAAATCTTTTCCGGCTTCTAGATTTCCAGAGTTGCGCCCCTTTGTATGAGGCGTTGCTATTAATAGACATCGGGCTAATTCTGTTTCCGGCTTGTCATTCCAACCACATCGTTACAATACACTTATATTGTCAGCATACCTGTCCGAGGAATATGACACAAGCCAGGGTTCATCAAGGGGGACGACTTTAACCAACCAAAGTAATTTCGAAGTTTGTCAGTTGCACAACATCATATCAGAAACCATATAGACCGGTCTCTGATCAGTAAAGAGGTTGTAAACACGGAAGGAAAACAGAATATCCAGGTAGGCCTTGTGGTGAATCTGAGAATTGTTTATCTCTTAATGTTTATTAAGTAATAATTCACAGCGTATTGAGGCGATTTTAATATCATATTTATCACAGGGCAGAAATATGTATTCATGTAATATTTCCAAATTTACAATTGTATGAAGCACCCATACAATATTTTTACATTTATGAATCTGTCCCACAAGTGTCCAAATAAAGGACTGTTAATAAAAAAAAATCCTTAGAAGAGTATTCTTATTACAAAAAGTGGTTTCTCATGGTTTGGTGGAAACCAAGCCTATATGATTATATCTACAAATGTTAATGAAAACAATTCTTGAGTCAGGACTTTAATTATTATTGATAAGATTTGATAAAATAGATAATTGTCAGCTAGGAGGTAAAGGAAAATCACTCGAGTTACAAAACCTTGTGACATATTGAATAATTCCATTCATATAATCGTATTTTACAAATGTATTATAGATAAGCTTAAAGGAACTGCTTTAATCAGAAAGTGTGAAGAAGTTGGACTTCTAAGGTCTGATTTGAATTCATTAATTGTTTCACTAAAACTGTCAGCTTTTATGTGATATCACAGAATACTGGTAACAAAAGTACATCTAATTTTCCTTTGAGTGCAACATGCACTGTATAAACATTACAAGACTTAAATAATCTCTAATGGAACAATGTACAAAAATCTTGGATCACCTTTTATAGGACTAAGACAGACAAAATTCCACAACTCAGCTCACCAGATTTGGTAGATGGATAGCCTTCTGCAACCAAACCGAATTGATGAATGCATACACACGCACTCAACATTCATACACCGCATAATACAGCTAAACCCGGGCTTCTAATGCATGTAAAATTAACACTGAAAACTCTATATGATTTCTTACTTCAATTTGACCTGTTATTATACAGCCACAGACCCATGAAGGTCCAGGTTAGAATGTACCTTCAGTAACCCATGCTTGTCGTAAGAGGCTATAAACGGGATCGGGTGGTCAGGCTCACTGGCTTGGTTGACACATGTCATCGGTTCCCAATTGCGCAGATCGATGCTCATGCTGTTGATCACTGGATTGTCTGGTCCAGACTTAATGGCGCTACTTTATTATTTACAGACCGCCGTCATATAGCTGGAATATTGCTGAGTGCAGCGCAAAACTCACTCACACACTCACTATTTCAGCCACAACTGATATATCAGCTAAAATATTTTTCTACCACAACAAAAATGCAGCAATAAACATACTTGGTGTTGTGCAAAACTTTTGGGAAATGAGAATTGATGTTGTTATCCAGGAAGCAGACTGTAAATGCACAAATCTTTTCAGTGATCTGTCAGCATGATAAAAAAAATCAAGGAGATGATTTTTATGCCAGAATGCGATAAAAATGAGGTCGCGACACACAAGACAACATCCAGCACAATACAGGTCCATCCATTGACACTCACACCAACAAGACTTTGGAAACAGCTCAGAACTGTGTACAGAGTTGAAAAGTGGAAGCCCCTGTTTCCGTACCCTCCGATCAGGAAAGACTGTGTTCGGTTTGTTTGTATTGGTGACACTCACATGAGACATGAGGAGAGAAACACTGACCTGTCTTCCGTGATCCCGCCTGGCGATGTGTTGTTGCATGTTGGAGACTTCACCATGGATGGCAGCATGGGTGAAGTGTACTCGTTCAACCAACATTATGGTAAGTTTAGGGTGACTACTGATGGGGAATCAACTATTGCGATAGCGATAGTCTATTGCAACAAGCTATTGCGATAGCGATAGTATATTTCGACCAACTATTGCAATACTATTGCAATTGTTTTTTCTCCTTGAATTGTCTCATTTGAAGTCATTTCCCAAATGAACGTATAGTTTATATGAAATAAATACAAGATGAAGTAGTTTCAGTCTCTTAATAACCGACAAGAAACTTGAAAGCAAGATCAAGTAAAGTTAAAACATAAACATATTGTTATTCACAATTTCAAACTCCGTGTCGCATGCCGTGTTTGCCGTCATGTTTGTTTAAGAGGTAACATGGGCGGATAGCTCTAAATCAAAGTGAACAAATCTGGTACTTCTGTATTTTGCACTGCACGTTTATCAACGGAAGTCAATTACTATATTATCAACGGTCACACATATTATCAATGCATCGATAGTTTTTCATTTCTACCATTGATTAATTGCTATCGGAGACTCAACAATTGCAATCCATCAATAGTTTGATGCCTCTTAACAGCCCTCGTAAGTTGAAGCAAGTCTAGATTTTCCTCAGGTTCAGACACTTGACTTCCTCAACACTTGGGTTCCTTTTCAGTTACCTGTGAAGATCCGGGTTAGAATTGGTCTTCAGTAACCCATGCTTGTCGTAAGAGGTCACTAACAGTTAAACTGTATCGGGTGATCAGACTCGCTGACGTGGTTGACACATGTCATTGTATCCCAGTTGTGTAGATTGATGTTCATGCTGTTGATCACTGGATTGTCTGGTCCAGACTCGATTATTTACAGACCGTCACCATATAGTTGGAAAATTGATGTGTGTGGCGTTAAACACAAACACAAAGAAACCAACAAAGAATAAAGGAACACTTATACTTTTATGTGTTCCCTTATTTGTTTCCATGAGTATATTTTCAGACCCTGAGTGTTAGTCTTGCGCTCACTCTGCAAAGTGGTCTAAGATGGACAGTGTGTGTCAGCAGTGTATGAAATAAGGCCAGCCCGACCGCCCAAGACTGGTTAGATTTCAGACGGACGGTCTAGATTTACAGCTAGCCAGCCCGATGGTCTGGTAAAAAATTAGATGTTATATACATCTGAGTCATATATTGGTATCTGGTCTGGTTAAATCCATTTTGGACTGGTAACATTTTGAAGTTACCAGCCCTGATGTCTGGCTGGGGTTTTGGCTTATGTCATACACTGGTGTCAGTGTTAAACGTATCTGAGATATATCACCTTAGCACTTAATAAAAAGAAAACTTTCAGCTAATAGGATGACACGGATTGGTCAAGGTAACATGTTTTCAGCCAGGGACACCTTCGAAATGGAATTGATTTGAGAGGAAGAACAGTGGTACACAAATGTTAACACGTTGAGTTACTGTAATTATATTGTGGTACATCATAGATGTGAGGAGATTTACTGTTATCAGGCTGCGTTATTCTCAGGTTTTGTACACCAAAGTCTTGCAGAACAGTTTGCTGGAGAAATGGAAAACTGTGTACAGGAACATCATTTCCAAACATTAATGGGCAACTGAGTGGTTATTGTGACAATATATATATGTTAAAAATACGGAATGTAAAGTAATATTTGAACTGCAGCAGATATTTTTAGCATACTTTGTATATTACCTTCGAAGATCCAGGTTAGAATTGATCTTCAGCAACCAAGCTTGTTAGGACTATCAGAATCAGATTTGCTGACTTGATTGACACCTTGTCATATCCCAGTTGCATCGATAGATGCTTATGGTAGAACATTATGAGTTATGTCAGTGACTGTCTTGTTTGTTTCGTGGCGGTGGGCTAGCCTAGTGATTAAGGCGTTTGCTCGTCACGCTGAAGACCCGAGTTCTATGCCCTACATGGGCACAATATGTGTGAAGCTGCTAACAGCGGCGTAGAACTAAACTCACTCACTCACACTTGTTTGTTTCAGGATCTCTTCCCCACAAGGTGAAGCTTCTGATTGCTGGTAACCATGACAGCTGTCTGGACGCAATGTGGAAGCACACATCTTTTGGGGGGGGAATCAGTCATGAATTCCCAGGAAACCCTCCAGAAGAGTCGTGACCTGCTGAGCAACTTCACCTACCTCCAGGATGCCATGGTGGAAGTGTATGGAATCAAGATATATGGTGCACCATGGTGAGATACCGCCAGAATACTTGCCACTGTTTGCTGTAATCTGTATGGGGGTGGTCGGGTAGCCTTATGGTTAAAGCATCCGTTCATCACGCTGAAGTTAGTGAGTGAGTATGGTTTTTAGCAATATTCCAGCAATATCATGGCGGGGACACCAGAAATGGGCTTCACACTTTGTACCCATGTGGGAATTGAACCCAGGCCTTCAGCTCTGCTCTGTCTCTGCAGATGTGGAAAGGATTTGATCTTTTTAAGAATATTATTCTGCTGGTTCATGTCTGTGCCTGTAAATGGCTGTATTGGTTAGCTTGTCTCTTCCAGCTTCTAGTATTACATTACCTCCCCTTTGCAGATAATAGACATGATAAAGATGACTGAAATGAATGTTGTTTGTTTGATCCCAGGGTTCCTGTGTGTCATAGCGATGCCTTCACTCTGCAACGTGGCATGCCTCTACTACGGCGCTGGAACCTCATTCCTGAGGATACCGACATTCTAATGACACATGGACCACCTGTAGGTGAGTAGAGTGAGTGAGTGAGTGAGTCTAGTTTTACGCCGCTTTTAGAAATATTCCAGCAATATCACGACGGGAGACACCAGAAATCAGCTTCACATATTGTACCCACGTGGGGAATCGAACCCGGTCTTTGGCGTGATGAGCGAACGCTTTAACCACTAGGCTACCCCACCATCCAGATGAGTGGAGAAATGTATAGCATGTATGCATATCATTAGAGCAGTTTGTTTTATCCTTGCTTGTAAATAAAGCAGAATGGATTGGTTTGTAGAATGTGCATTTGTTAAAGCTGCCAGTGGAAAAGATCTAAACTCTTCATACAGAGCAGTGCTCTATTTAAGCGTTTTGAACTTGCACTGGTGCAACCTAATACTGCAAAATGCACTTTCATATTTTTATCAGCTTGCACCCTGTGCATGTGTGTTTTTTTCGCTGTTCAAAGAACACACACTTCAGCTGGAAAGCAATGCTTAGGAACTGAATTGGACGTATTTTTCCAAGAATAAGAAATAATAAAAATTAATTTTCCCCGTTCAAAAAGTAACATTTTAATATTTTTATTGGCCAAAAATGTAAATGTGCGAGAAAATGTTTTTAGATGTTTTTTTGCTCCTCATACACTTCATAAATTGCCAAAAATATAATACATTTAGTATTTAAAAGGAATATTACTTTGACTGGTGATTTTTATTTTTATTATTATTTTTTTCCCTCCTGCCTTAAGGTTTTCTGAGGACAGAAATCCATAAAACAAGAAATAAAATTGGTCTGGCCTAATATATAATGATACTATCAGATCCAGAATAATTTTGTTATAATGATGTTTAAAATCATCAATATTGTATTTTATATTGAGCAGCAGGTGTTACCTGTTTTTGTCTGGTGCAACAAGGTTAATACCTAATATTGCACCTGGTGCATGCAGGTCTCTTTTCCTTACATTGAGCCCTGAGTGGTGAATGGGTTCATTCATCAACGAAGGACTTCTGTAAAAGTAAACATTCCCAGATGTTTGTGTACTCAAGTGCATTGGCACAGGTGGGCAAAGTGCTGCAATTTGCTGCACAGAGTTAAGCCCCTTTGTCATGCCAGAATCTGCAGATCATGGGTTTGAATTAACCAAAATCATGATCCAAGGTCCAAGTGTTTATGCTCATGCTTTAAACCAAAAAGGAAAGTTACAAGTTTACTTTCTTGAAGCTGCAACCAATTAAGCTCATATGCCAAGATGTAGCTGACATACTGACTAAAACTGTAAATATCCAACTCATTGTGCTATTTTTTCCCATCACTGAAGAAACTTTGGCAGTGTATATTTAGTTTACTTGCAGTAGTACGCTCTCTATCTGCAGGGTATGGAGATACACTTGACAATGGACGCAACGTTGGCTGTGTTGAACTGCTCAATACTGTGCGGAACCGAGTGCGGCCAAAGTACCACGTATATGGGCATATACATGAAGGTATGACTGGGCATATACATAAAGGTATGACTGGCATATACATGAAGGTATGACTGGACATATACATGAAGGTATGACTGGGCATATACATGAAGGTATGACTGGGCATATACATGAAGGTATGACTGGGCATATACATGAAGGTATTACTGGGCATATACATGAAGGTATGACTGGACATATACATGAAGGTATGACTGGGCATATACATGAAGGTATGACTGGGCATATACATGAAGGTATGACTGGGCATATACATGAAGGTATTACTGGGCATATACATGAAGGTATGACTGGGCATATACATGAAGGTATTACTGGGCATATACATGAAGGTATGACTGGGCATATACATGAAGGTATGACTGGGCATAAACTTGAAAGTACGGCTGGACATGAATGTAGTGGTGGAGTTCAAATACGGAAACCGTGTTACGATTCTTCACGAGTTGTAGCCCTTGTCATGCTTTTTCTTGACTGAGTGCATGTTATCCCCAATGGGAACAGAATTCAACACTAACCTTTATAGATAGGGCAACCAAGTGTGGTATGTGTTTTCAGGACATGAATGTAGTGATGGAGTTAAAAATAGGAACCAAATAGGAACAGAACACAGTGGTGGGGGATATTGATCACCATATCTTCTTGTTTGTCGGGGATCTTGGGTATAAAGACTTGCCCCAAAATAGTTACAGCATGATCCCAATTTCATGTCAGTCTTTCTGTTAGTTCCGAGGCAAAATGTTAAAACTGTATTGTACACAAACAAAAGACATGTGATTCCTCAAGTCAGGCTGAAAAATGTTGTGTACTATTCTCCTTTGTAGGGTATGGAATGTACACAGACGGACAAACAGTGTTCATCAATGCAGCAATGTGTACCAAGGGGTATCGTCCAGTCCAGGCCCCGATTATATTTGACTTCCCGTTACCTAAAGGGCATTCCAAAAATGAACTTGTTGATCTGTCAGTTAATGAGTCAGTGCTGCAGTTAACACCTGATGAGCCTGAAGAAAGAAATGAAGTGACAGAAGGAAAGACAGCAGAAGTGAGACTGGATACCACCGCAGAAGAAGTGAGACTTGATACCATGGCAACAGAAATCAGAAAGGATACCTATAACCACAGAAGAAGTAAGACTGGATACCATGGCAACAGAAGTGAGACTGGATACCAAGGCAGCAGAAGTGAGACTGGATACCAAGGCAACAGAAGTGAGACTGGATACCACGGCAACAGAAGTGAGACTGGATACCATGGCAACAGAAGTGAGACTGGATACCAAGGCAGCAGAAGTGAGACTGGATACCACGGTAGCAGAAGTGAGACTGGATACCACGGCAACAGAAGTGAGACTGGATACCACGGCAACAGAAATCAGAAAGGATACCTATAACCACAGAAGAAGTAAGACTGGATACCATGGCAACAGAAGTGAGACTGGATACCAAGGCAGCAGAAGTGAGACTGGATACCAAGGCAACAGAAGTGAGACTGGATACCACGGCAACAGAAGTGAGACTGGATACCATGGCAACAGAAGTGAGACTGGATACCAAGGCAGCAGAAGTGAGACTGGATACCACGGTAGCAGAAGTGAGACTGGATACCACGGCAACAGAAGTGAGACTGGATACCACGGCAACAGAAGTGAGACTGGATACCACGGCAACAGAAGTGAGACTGGATACCACGGCAACAGAAGTGAGACTGGATACCATGGCAACAGAAGCAAGATTGATGCCTTGTGATAATATTTATAGATTGTTGTGATGTGCGCACATGCAACAACATCAAAAGAAAACTGAAGTCTTTGGGTAGCCTAGTGGTTACAGTGTGGGCTCGTCACACCAAAGACCTGGGTTCGATTCCCCACATGGGTACAATGTGTGAAGCCCACTTCTGGTGTCCCCCGCCGTGATATTGCGGAAGATTGCTATAATGGGGATAAAATCATACGCACTCACTCAAACGAGAACCAGTTGTGGTCTACATTTACATGACATTTGCTTGACATGGGCCATCAGTGTGAGAATGTCAGCACGTTTTGTTCCATTTTGGGGGAATTTCCTTTTGTTGAGGATTTGAAATAATGCATCTTGCCTTGACTAATTTCTTATTTTAATGAAAGCTTTACTTACGAAGACAATTGTTTTGATACCATCAATAGTTTTTATATTTGTTAACTATTATTTTTATATACTTTTTAATATTATTTTTAATATATACATTGACTGTGATATTGAGAGATTTTTGAATTGATGAATTGATTTTTTGGTGAATCATATGTAATTATTATCCATGCAAAATACAAGAACCTGTGTGAGTTTGTGCCAAATTGTTTTTTGGTCAAGCCAAAGTTAACATAAAACTAATTTTGTGTGTCTCATTATTGTTTTGGTTGTTGTGAAAAATGAATGCTAATTTTGTTTGAAGTACAAGATACTTACATTCCAATATGAACTCCATTGCAGGTTCCATTCAGTATAGGCCATGCCAGTATTTGAGGTATGAAGCATGTGATGTTTTTACTGTGCTACACAGGAATACATAGAGAATCTCACCCGAGTGTCTTTTGATATCAAATATATCACCACGAGTTGATAAAGTAACAAATATCCGAAGCTTGCCGAGGATATTTTACTTTTATCAACGCCTAATGAAAATGTACATCTCTGAACACAGTCTGCCATTAGATTTGCAGTGCATCTGTCATACTGTGGAACACAGTTTTGCATGATAAATACTGATGTCAAAACGATTCTCCTAGGAGAATTATACATTTTATATCTACTGTGGAACACGTTTTGGATGATAAATACTGATTGAATGATATTTTGCTACTCATGTTACCTTATTTACCATATTACACAACCCGTCCAACATCCCGATCAAAGTGAACTCATGCACAGAAACCACCCTGAACATAGATCGAAACTTATATTGCAGCCTTTATTTTCTAGTGTTTAATATTCATATTTTACAGGGGACTGCTGTTTAAGGATATTGTATACAAGTGACGGATTATGGGCATAATAAACCGTCCTTTTTAATTGTTGTTTGTGATTTATTGCATCACTATCTTACACATGAAAGTCATTTTCAGTAGTAGTAACATTATTACGTACATGCCTACCAGAACTGGAGATGTCAACTAGAGTGAGTGAGGTTTTACGCCGCTTTAGCAATATTCCAGCAACATCACGGCTGGGGACACCAGAAATAGGCTTCACACCAAGTGGGGAATTGAGTCTCGGCCTCCTGGCATGATGAGCAAACGTTCTAACCACTAAGCTACCATCTGCCTCATATGTCAACTGTAAACAATACTCTTGTAATTTATGTCCCACAAAATTCTTTAGGACAGACATTTTGTCCAACTTGTGAAGATCTGGGTTAGAATTGGTCTTCAGCAACCCATACTTGTAGGTGGTGACCAACGGTATTAGGGTCAGACTCGCTGACCTGGTTGATGTTCATGGTATCCCAGTTGCATAGATCAATGCTCGTGACGTCAATCATTGGATTGTCTGTAGCAGGCTTGATTATTTAACCAACTTCTTAAACTATTCCAGCCAGCCAATCAAAGATGACTGAACATGTGTGTGTAATAGATAATGTGTGTCAATTCTTTGGTCTTGAAGGAGACGGGAAATCAAACCGAGTCAGAAATGACTTCAGACATTGCAGTAAATTGCAATGTGGAGAATTAAACTTTGTGATCATAAACAAACATTCTGAATGTGTGCGTTTGTTTCAACGTCACTTTGGAAACTGGTGGGATAGCCTAGTGGCAGAAGACCTTTGATTCTCCACACTGTGTGAGGCCAATTTCTTTTGTCCTTTGCCATGAAATTCCTGGACTACTGCTAAAAGCAGAATAAAACAACTCCCCACTCACTAATGTCACATGTGAGCTTGATTTTGGAGGAAAGCCCATCTACAAACGAGGTGAATTGGAAGTTAACATCCCATTCATTTATTGCACTTAGGGGCCATTCATAATTTATGGCTGAGGTGTGTGTGTGTGTGTGCGTGTGTGTGTGTGAGAGATATAATTAATTATTTTTATGTAGTAGCATGTACTATTTCCATGAAAAAAAATAAAAATATTTGTCCTAAGTAAGTGATCCCGCATGTCCTGTTCAAAATCAACTCTCCCCCCCCCCAATAATTTTTTAGCAGACTTTTAATTTTAATCCTCAAATGTACAAAATTGCTCCCATCCCACCCTCCAGTTCAAAATTGCTAACATTGAACGGTTTTAGAGTTCTGCTCCGGAAAAGAGCACTACCACCAATTTCAATCTAAGTCAAACTTGTTCCCATGGAAAAGCCAAAAATATTTTATTCAGAATTCCAAAACTACCAAAAAGGCACAAGTTCACCACCAGATCTATCTATGTGCCAAGTTTGGTGAAGAAATATCGAACGGTTTTAAAGTTCTGCTCCAGAAAAGACAAATGTGCACGGACGCACAGACGGATGGAGTCCATTTTAATCCCCCCTGCAAAACGCGTGCCGGGGGATAATAACAGTGTGAACTGGGTTTCGACCCACAATCATAACTTTCTGGAGTACCCAGGGGAAGCAACTCTTCACAGCTGCACTTCAGGTGACTGCAGCCACTACAAATGAGAGACAGATGACAGAACCTCTGAGTGTGAACAATAAACTGAAGTTTAATACAGAACATTGGGAGTATGATAAACATGGGAATACATCTGTCCATCATTGCTTGTGTCAGCCTGGGAAGGACAGGCAATAGCTTCAGTAGATTCACAGTTCTTCCGTGGCATACTGTCTCAATGGTTATTGATAAACAAGTCACAGAAATATATGCATGACGATGATTCCCTCGGTATCTGATCCTGTCACATGACCCTGGTCACATGACTCTCACTAAGCTGTGATTAAGACTGTAAATAAACACTGAATAACATGATATCACATTATACAAATTTTCTGTACACGACATCGGTTGTGTGCTTTGAGCACATGAGGACTTTTAACATTAAGATAAGTATACTTCTGTATCCATACATGGCACAAAATGGTTGACTATGTACAAAACATCATATTAATTATCAATATATACAAACGAAATCAACTTTTATCAGTATTAAAACTGGGTCAGTTGTAACTACTGGTGTAGCATTAGAGATAAAAGGTTATGTACAATTAAAAAAAAAGATTGTCTAACAAAACAACAAATAAAATATGTGTATATCTCTATGCTCAAACACAAACTCATCGGAATCTGACCACAGACACAATAAACACAATCTTGACATTCGCAAGCATTGTGAGAGATGGGTCAGTAAAAACGGGCAGTTGTCTCCCTTTGAAGCACTTTTCACACAACATTGAACACCATAGAATATTCTGAGATTCTAAACAAACAAGCTTAAATTAAATCTGCACAACACACAGTAACAACTATAGCACTGACAGTAAAGACAATAGCACAAGCAGCTGGAAGCAGTATCTTGAGGTCAAACGCGAACATCACATCTAACCTCTGAATATTTCCTATGTCAATTTGAACATAATAAATGTATTACGACAAAGTAAATTCTCAGTAATCTTGAACACATCAACAAATACTTAATAGAGAAAATACCACAAAGTGAATACCTTCAAAAATGCCACACACTTTTAGTGAGTTAATTCAAAATGAAAAAATTAATGCCATCAACATTGCCAACAAATAAAATATTTAATGAATAAAATTGAAATTTCAACAAAACACTTCCAATGTTTTTCTTCACACAAGCAACAATACAATTTGTTCATTTATAAGTTAATAATGATATCTCATAGCATATCTATTAAAATCGTATTATCATCTACTCAGTTCAGTTCACATGTTTAAATATTATGCTAAATTCTGCAATTTTGAATCTCTATTTCAAGCTAAATCTGAAAAACCCAAACAATTCAGATCCTAATAGCAACCATGAAACCTGAATAAACGGCAGAACAGTATGTATTGAGTTTGAAAAAATCAGAGCCAGTTAGTTAAGTTAATGCCATTTCCAAAACTATTTCAGTCATACCAAGGTATACAAGACAAGTTTGGCATGAAAGACCAATTAAACCATGGTTTTTACGGTTACAACTTTGGTGAAACCAACGAGTATGGGTATGGTGCTGACAAACCCACCATCATGACACTGCTAATCTGGGATTCAAACCCATGATAACAGGATGCTGGCTATAAGGGGGACAACTCTTGTCAGCAACATGTGGAAGGTAATACAGCTGGCTCCCCTGCACCCTTAACATAACCAACAAATGCTAAACCGCAAATGAGGCAAAATCAGAGGATCCTATCAGTCAAAGATTTCATGTCAAAGAAGAGTTTGAATTTTTGTAGTTCAACTTGATCATGAACAAAATGTTATTCTTTCAGAATCTCTACTTCAAATTAGAAACCTGAAATATCTCTACATGTACTCTGACATAACTTTGTGATGATGGGTTACGTTCTTAAGGAGTTCCCTCCATTGTTTCATTTCTGCCAATTCCTTTGATACTCCTTCCTGGAATCAAGATAAGGGATCAAGTTCGAACCACAACAAAATTTTCAAATACATGTATATCCTTAATACAGAGCAATATTGTATATTTAAGTTCATAAAACAAATTCAATATTCACAGAGACGTATTCAACACCATCAGTTCCTATACCTTTCAGAAGTAGAAATATCTCTTTAACTCAAACCCTCCCCTCTTCCTAAGTAGGTGTTCATATGTGTGTTGAAATCAGCTAAAACCAGTGAGGATGAGGGATCACGGAACTCCCCGTGTGTCTGAACATGTGCGCAATGTTTAGAGTTGCCCAGCCCTGTGCAGCTACTTCTGATATAACATATTACAATTAACAGCTAAAGATATGATATATAAACATGCCCTATGCTTAGCAATGGAAGAGACAAAAGATGTCCTTTTGCAAAAATTTCTTGAGTGATAATATATTTCACGTAATATGTTTGTGACGGAGTTTCTGATTCTGTAAATTCACAGTCAAACCTTCAATTAAGCGTATAGAGAATTATCAAAAATTTATAAGCCATCGGACTGACGTAAATCTGGTATTATGCAAAAAGAAGTATCACAAATAAATAACACTTGTGCACATTTGGACACATCACAAAGCCATACAATAACCTTGAAGCAAGAACTGAAAACGTACATCAGGCTGAACAACACGCAGAGGGTCTGGTTGGAAAATATTGGAACATAAGTAAATGTTTCCACATGAACACGTTAAGGATGTGGTTTGCTGCATCCATTAGTTTCCTGTTTGTAATGAAGACAATATCAGTCACAAATTCAGTAACAATAAATTAAGCATGAAAGTGTTAAAATAAATCATCTCTCTTGCACGGAGTAAGTCTTAGAAATGCATCAAACGAGTCTGATTATATAGCCAGACACCGATTCTGGCAGTACCGACAAATGAAGAAGGTACGTCTATTGCTCAAGAAATAATCATCATAATACATGTAGACACCTCTGAGGTTGAGGGCGGAGGACAGGTGTGTCCGCAAATATACTGCCCACTCTCCCTCCCAAAACATAACAATAACAAACAAGATGGCAATGATCCTGGCCTCATACAAAGCATTGATCATTTCTAAACATACACTACCTCACATGTAAATGCCAACAACAGTTATATCTTTGACTACTTCATAAAATAGAGTCCCTTCACTCGCATTGGCTACAGAACTGAACATTATACAACTGAGTTTTTCTTGATCAAAATTGGTTTGTATATTGTCATTAGACCATTCATTCATGTGGGAATATATCTATTGTCTTTGAAAACCCTGATCACTTGGCAGTCAAATATCATTAACGCAAAAAGGATATTTCGAAATTTGGTTTGTACTTAAACCTCATCTGTCATGTAGCAGAACATTTTTTAATGCATTTTTCTTGGTCAATATATATAGTTATGTTCAGAAACATAATATGGTAAACTAGCAGCTCTGGGCCAGTTTAAGGAAACGATCTCAGTGCTACAATTGTCATTACCAGTAGTCTATGCTGAAATATGGCAGTAACAATCATCTTTGAGTTAAAGTGGCTTCTGGAATGGAGCCCTGTTCAAATTAGTATATACCCGAGGATCCAATTACTGTTAATAAAATATGCATCGCCATTATTTTACTTCGACCTGTTTATCTATGTGAGTCAGCTTGTGAGAGCAAACATTGTGCCTCCGATTAAGGTTCCATCTGTATTTCCCCTCTGACACACTGACACAGGAAACACTACCTGATCCACAGCAGCTGTGCTTGACAAATGAACACAAGACCAATCGAACATTACTAAACATCAAAATACTAACATTAAACTGTCCATCAATTCAGAAAACAAATGTCAATATTGCCTGTGTTTACATTATGCAGTTTTGCACCCAATGACACTGACAAAACATACACAGAATTTGCATGTTATGTGCATTTCAAATTTTTCAGATCATGTATCGCTGATACAGCACTATACAGAGAGGGTAACAACTCAGTTTCGTCTTAGAAAAATAAATTTTCCTCGGAAACTAAAATTTACACCATCCAATAAATGACCTTCATGTGAAGTGAAACATTCATCAACTGTCCTAGGATTTAGACACCTTCTGCTTCTCCACAGTTTGTTTTAGGGCATAAAACCAATTCTGGCCTGAACACCAATGAAATTTATCATTGACCTCATCAAGAAATCCCAGTGACAGAGATCATAACTTTAACACAGACCTAACAACTATCACAACTTTCAGACTGAATGAACAATTTCTCAGATTAACACGACCCTGCTCCAAGAACACACCAAATCTTTGTAGACACTGACAGAACAGAAAACCAATCCTTGTATGACTTACATTTGAATAAATTCGTAAAATATTTATGCAAAGAGCAGCATGAGACTGTCTTGACTGATCCCGACACCAACACTGACATAAGTATTGCAAACCTGCACGCATGAAAGTAGTCTTGTTTTGAAGTCATTCAACTGCCTCACTTCACAATCCTTGCAACAAAGAAATCGCCACCAATCAGAACTGATGATTTCATGGCTGCTGTGGAAGCCACACAGGGTTACACAATAGATCACACAATAGATCACACCAAACCGCTATCCATGCCACCACTCTACCATACCAACCTATTCCTGTACATTGAAACCTTTGTTACTTGAAGTCCTTTCATCAAAATATTGACAAAGACATCATTGTCTTAGGGTCCAATCATCGATAATATTGCCTTACCATGACACTCTGAGAAACTCATCTTCATATCTGATCAGTCAAACCATCTTTACAAGGAACTCCAAATATAGATGGAATTCAATTTTGTAAGGTCTGTTTATTGATAACACGACCTCAGTGTGAAACTCAATATGACCCCAGTTTGACTCTATCCTTGACTTAACTTGATGGACCCAAGATATGTGATTCTGTGAACTATGTTTTAGCTGGTTGACAGAATTTGTTTATTTCAACTTTAGGGTTAAAATAAATATAATTGCCATCAAATTGACAAAAATGTCTCAACTCACTCTCTGAATTTAGTGAATTTATGCTCCAAGACTTAACAGATATTTATCAGGTGTTGCCATGTTACAACTTAAAATGACTGGGCAACCAGGAATGACATACCAAAGGGCCGTAACTCTCATTACTGCAACACATGGTGTAGGTGGCAGGACATGGAGGTGCAACAGTCAGTAAGTTTATGAATTTTCTCTTGCCTGGTACATGCCAGGTACCTCTCAAATAGGCACATCCCCTTCATAGTGGAATCACCATTAACAAATGAATGCACCTTTCTGATTTTTCCTCCAGAATAAATCTCATAGTCTTGCCACCAGTTGTGGATGACCACCGTTATTGCTTATTATATGACGGGTAGATTTCCGTCCTGCTGATTGGCCCACTTGGTCACATGACAGCTTTGACGCTAAGCGATGTCAACCTCGCCACATCGCGAGAAGTTGATATAACAATCCAAGAACCTCCCGTGGTTAAAAATAGATTTGGGATATTCCAGCTGTTCCAGATAAGGAAGCAATAGGCATCGCTTCGTCCGTGTGACTGTGTTGGTTTAGAGTTACGTCCCATCTGTATCAAAATGGATGCACCTCTGGGTCATGTGCAACGCCATCAGTGGTATGCTATGTGACACAAGAACAGGTATTCAGTACTTTTGTCATATAATAAAACAATTATTGACTTCAGTTCGGTTGATCCAATGATGTATCGACCTTGGTCATGTGATATTCACCTCAGCTTTGGTTTCGCCTCGGTGAATATCACATGTCCAAGGTCGATAAATGATTGGATCAACCTCACTAGAAGTCAATAATTGTATAATGCTTGCCCTGTGCAGTCTTGCCACCAGTTGTGGATGGCCACCATTATTGTATGCTCGCCCTTTGCCGTATCACATGTCTAGAGTGAAATACAGCTCAGAAGTGAACCTCAATCAATTGATCAATTGGCAGTCATCCAAACCCTTGATGTCAAGAAAAGAAATTGTGGGAAAGACGAACAAGATCAGTAACTTGTGCAAGATATCATTACACTCTATGAATAAAATGACAAGCAGTATTTTCAAAATTGATGCAATTTACACTCTCAATTTTCTATTACTTATAACCTGATATATAACGTAGTTCTTATAAACTGTTATGATTAGAATCTTATTTGTGTTGATGCCATAATGAACTTAGATATAATTTTTCAAACCAGCATAATACAGTGTTCTCAAGAGTTCAAAATGTTTCAAACATGGTTTCTCACTGATGAACAGACATCACATCAATCAGGAAAGTAAATTCCCGTACTGCCTGGACATAAATAATCCCTGTCCATAGAATGTCATGATGATATTTATTATACATCGCTCTTGTACTTTCTCCCTGGACTGAATGTGCACTATCCAACCACAAAAACATTCAGTGAATGCAGGCTCTCTTCAAGGTTTGACTGTGTACTGGAGTAATCATTGAGGCGTCAAGCCTTCCTCTTCTTTGTCGCACGCCCCTTGACCGACGGTTTCAATGTGGCTGTGTCCGAGTTCACTACAGGCATGTCCTTGATGTCCTTGACAGCCTCCTGGATAGCCGCCTCGAGATGGGAGTTCATCTTCCTACCTCTGGAAAACATCAGAATAAAAATAGTACTTCATAAACTAATTTGTTTACAATGGACAGTTGTTAAGGTTTGTTTGTGTGTTTATTTGTGAAAGATCAGCTGCATCATAAGGTAAGCCCAGAGTGAAGCGGGCATCACATATTAGCCCACAAGAACAAATAGTCCAATCAAGAGTCATAAGCAGGTCATATCTGTGAAGATCCGGGTTAAAATGAATTTTAAGCAACCCATGTTTGTCATAAATCAAAAGGTATGGAGATCAATGTCATTAGCATATATCAGCCGGAATACCATGATATCGTCAACCAAAGTAGAACCTGATCATCATGGCTTGCTGAGGACCAGGTCTACTCTGGATCTTCATGGAGTCTGGGACCTAACTACAGTGACAGAGGCTAATGGTGTCATCATCTTGGTAGGACAAGGCGGGAAAAAAAACAGGCCACAGAATACAGAATAATTAGATGATATCCCACAGCTCCATAACAAATACTGGAGAAAACAAGGGAGATAACTCTCAGTCAGAAATCAACGGTACTAATAGGGTATGATAAATATGATGAGATGGGATCAGTGTTTGCCCTAGGCATGAAAATTTAGGAGTCATCATGACTCCTTAGTGTCATGAGAGGGAATCATGGACATGTTTTGGAAGTCAACTTCAGTTTGGAACTTTCATCAAGACATCAACTGTGATTGTTTAATAACAACAAAAAACATCCAAAGGCAGGTCAGGTATTTAATCAGCACTGAGCAGTTAACTGGCAAACATTTAGTTTTAGAAGTTTAGAGTATCTGAACTAAGGGCCCAGTAGCATTGCGTCAACAATGACGCAAGCTTCAACATTTACTACGTATTTGAGATAATTTGGACGTCAAATACGCAGGTTTTTCTCGTCATGGCAAACACTGTTGGATACAGCCAAGGATGGGTGAGATAGCTGAGGGGCATGAAAGAGCTGCAGTAATCATCCCCTGTGATTTGGGAATAAACACTGTCCTCTTTTGCCTCTATATGATAACACAGTTCCAAAGCATATACACAGTACCTGCGGTATTTCCTCCTCGTTTTGTGATGAGCAACCATTCCTTCACGCCACGTCTTGAGTCTCTGCGGCTCAACTCGAGTAAATGTATGATCCCCATACCACATGACCAGTACCTGGACGACACAAACAACACTTAGGTGACTGACTGACTGACTGAGTTTGGTTTTACGCCGCTTTTAGCAATATTCCAGCAACATCACGGCAGGGGACACCAGAAATGGGCTTCACACATTGTACCCACGTGGGGAATCGAACCCGGGTCTTCGGCGTGACGAGCCAACGCTTTAACCATTAGGCTACCCCACCGCCCCCTTAGGTGACTGAGTGAGCCACATCAAATCAAGTAACAACATCGCACACTTTGTCCTTCCCTGACTTATGGGAGCCATTTTCTAAATAACTTTCATCTTCACAGTGGACCATGATGGACCTTCACTATTGGATCATTACTACTGGATCACAGATAATGTGCCACAGCATCTCATGACAGCCACATGTGAGACTTTATGAGACACTATTTTAGTTCATGCTTGTTTGAGGTTTACAAATGTCCAATCTGGCAATAAATTTCAATGAGTGAGTGAAGTTTTACTCTCTTTTTAGCAATATTTCAGTAATATCACGGCGGTGGACACCAGAAATGGGCTTCACAAAGTATACCCATGTGGGGAATCGAACCAGGGTCTTTGGCGTGACGAGTGAATGCTTTTAACCACTAGGCTACCCCACCATCCAAGAAAACATTATATTGCGTATAATGTCAGATGTCTTCCCAAAAACACTCTGTGTAAAATGGGAGTTACTTTTCTCATTTAGACATTATCACCAGTATCCAACACTGGAAACAGCATGTCAAATGCATACAGAAGTATCAAAGTCAGTCTCGATATTACACTCGCTGCAAAATAACAGTGCTACGTATACATTAGGACTAAATGTTTGTAATATATATTTTTAATCACATTCAAAATTTCATTCAAAACCTAAACTGATTAGTAGGTAACACCAACGCAAGGTTATTCGCAGCAACCAATGTCAGAACATATTATTCCTGGTAAAACTTTCATTTAAGATACAATCATTAGAAGTTATATGGTCCATCAGTTTTCAAAGTACGTACACATCATCAATTTTGGAATCTTGTTCAATTATGGAATGGCCTAACTATCAACTGTTGGATAACTCACGGTGTCTGCTTGGTCCTTTGAAGACGGTTTCAGATCAATGCCTAGTTAATATTATGTAATGGCCTAACTATCAACTGTTGGATCACTCACAGCATCTGCCCGGTCCTCTAAGGAAGGGTTCAGTTCAATTCCCTCAGCAGCACTTTCTGGAACCAGCTTGCCAGGCCATAGTGGGAAACCTCGGATCTGACCCCATACAACATCTCCTGTGGAGAAGTTCTGAAGGTAGCCTTCAGACACCATGCCGTCAATAGACTCTTCATCAAAGTCTGCAGAAAGAGTCACATGACAATGGCAATGAAGGGTTTCATTTCATATTTTAAGCCTGTGCTAGTTAACATTTTCATTCTATATCATTCTATACACTCACCCATTCATTGGTAATAATAGAATAGAATTTATAAAATGTTATCCTAAGAAAGTACTGACTGAAAGAGACACTTTTCCTTCAAATATGAGATCACATGTTCAGGATGTTTCAAGCCTTTAAGTGAGCGAGTTAACTTTTATGTCACACTCAGCAATATTCCAGCTATATGGCAATTCAAGCCTTTAAGACAATGTCTAAGTCTTTGGCAATACAAAACTGCAGGCAGACTTGCTGCAAATGAAGTATAGCAAAATGCATGGTATGGTAAACAATGAATGGAAACATATCAGGAGTAATAGTATCATGACACCTCTATTTATAATATTCCTTTGAAACAATGTAACATTTTCCCCCAAAGTACATCTCAAAATATTATTATTATTTTTTCTACAATTTCTTTATTTTTCTTGCATTTGTACATAGTTGCACATGTATATAAATTATCTATATAAAAAATAGGTGACAAGATGACCAGAATTTAGTAACTTGGTTTTCGATTTTGTGAAGTAATAAAAGCATGTGAGCTCTTCCTGAATCATTTTAAAATTTATTAGTTTTTTTTGTATGTTCTTTTTAGAAAATAAATTGTTTGCATACAATTATTAAAAGATTTATTGGTTCAAAATTTGGTAGCAGAGAGCCAAGAAGCATATCTTTCTTGTTAAGTTGAATGGATAAATCGGCTTTCTAGTTGACCCATTTTTCAAATTGTGTCCAGGGGAACTCACATGGTTGCAATACCAAAACAGTTGATCAACTGTTTCACGTTGATTATTACAATAACCACATAAATTGCTGTCTGCGTATACCATTTTAAAAAGTACAGAATTTGTTGGTAAGATATGGTGAAGAATTTGATATTGAAACCATTACTGATAAGAACAAAGAGAGTACTTGTTATCTTTATACATCCACATCATCGTTGAATCAGTCTCCGGTTTTTCATCACAATTCAAATACGCATATCTTAATCATAAACAAATCTGAACAAAGTACTCACTGTCAATACTCGTGGAGTCCACATCCGTCTCATCATCCGTCCTGGCTCGTTTCAACCCCCTCCGCAGGTCATCGAGAGACATATCATCATCCAGTGAATCAGTATCATCACACAAGTCCTCCTCCGGCCCATTGTGGTTGGCATGGGGCAGATCTGAAGCTGTGGCTGCGGACCCATCCAGTACACTGCTGGATGAACCACGACCCATTACTGCATTTGACCCCGAAGGAGGTTCTGCTTCTCCTAATGATGCTTTTTGTGGATTTGTTCTCAAAGCTGTACCAGTTTTAGAGGAGTCCAACAAGTTAGAGTCACATGATTTTTGTTCACCTGCTGAATCAGACACAGACAAAGTTGATGAGGATACATCGTCAGAGTCAGTATTATGCCATGACTGTTTATCACTGTCACTTCTTGAATTCTCACTAACTCCAAATTCCTGATCTTTCTTAGTCTGTGATGTCTCAGGTAAACTGTCCCCATCTTCAGACTTCGAACAGGTAATGTCATTTGCACCAGCACCTGTTGCATCACATACAGCTTTGGACTCTTGAGAAACCTCATTATCAACTGAATCTTTTACGCCATAACCCACATCATTATCATTAACAGGTTGTTCCGGAGAGAAATTCTTGCTTACATTTTGATCACATTCACTTTTGAATTCACATTCCCCTGAAGGACTCAAATCTGCATCCTGGGTGTCCACATCATCCTCCTCATCATCCTCTTCTTCTTTCACCTCAACCTTCACTTCCTCTTCCACTTCTCCCACATTGGGTACTTCTTGAGTTGGTATGGTTCCATCCGGATTCAGGGTCTGTTGAGCAGCACCTTGGAGCTGGATTTGGTTGACAAGGGATTGCATTCCCTGGATCTGTTGCAGCAGAAGTTGCAGCTGAAGTGCCTGCAGCTGTTGAAGTTGTATTGCATTCAGATTGGTCATGTTGCCGTTGCCAGCATTGTTCCACATCTGTTGCATCTGGAGGAGATTGAGACCTCCTCCAACAGCTGCCTGGCCTTGGCACAGCTGAGGATCAATCATTGTCCCATGCAGCATGACTTGCTGCATGCTATTCAAACCAAACTTATCTATCCCAGGTGCTGGTAACAATGGATTAGCTCCATACAGCTGAAGCAAGGGAATATTTGGATTTGGTAGAAGCACAACCTGACCTGTGTTATTATTCATTTGTTCTATGACTTCATTTGTCGGACTGACAAGTTTGTTCATGAGAGTCTCCACGCCCTGATGGGCTGCCTCAAGCTTTGGAACATTAGCTTGGCCACTTTCACTTACACACACTGTTTCATTACTGGCCATAGAACTGCCAACACTGTTGACATCTTCAGCTGTGCCTACATTTGCATTGGTTTCAGACTCACCCCCTTGAGGTTGTTGTACTCCCATAAATGCAATGTTCTGTGTCCCAGTCTGGGAGGTATGCATTGAGGGTATTTGGTTTGTAATAACAACGGAATTGTTTAATGTTGGGACAGTCACAGTGCTGATGAGCGACGTAACAGGTTGCTGATTCAGAACAGTTTGAGGAACACCAACTGCTGGGATCACTTGTGATAGGCTGTTTGTGACATTGGTTACAAGGGGGAAGAGACATCGGAGGCATAGGAGTGTTCATGGTGACATATGGGAACTGATTATTTAGCAAAGAAGCATTGACACCAGCAGAAACTTGGGATGCATTTGAGGAAGATGTTGTTGAAAGTTTCATGTTAGCACCAATAGTACTCGGGCCACCAGGAACATTTGCAAATAGTGTAGGGAAGTTCACAGCAGGTCCATTAAAGCCATCCAAACCCTTAGTAGTCTCTACTCCTGAAACTCTACCTGTTGTTGTGGCCTGTTTTGAAGTTTGTGAATTGGCACCTGACTTAGGATCAAGACCAATCAATACGTTTTGAGCAGGATTTAAACCTGTGGAATTGCCTATCGGTTGGTTAACAGGGAGGAACATGTTGAGAGGTAATCCTTGCACAGTAGGACCATTCAGTGTATTGATATAACCCCCAGGAAGAGCACCTGCCAAAATATTTGGGTTCTGAGGAAGCATGAGAGTTCCACCTCCTTGCTGTTGTAGAGATAAATTCAACTGATCTAACGTGTTAATGCCTGCTTTGTTCATGATGTCAGGAATGGCAGCTGGTGGGGCAGTTTCCTGCCCAGTAGGAACTTGCAAAGAAGGGCTGACTTGCATTGGCTGGCCTAGTAGAACATTAAGTGGGTTTTGCTGAGAGCCCTGTGCTCTTGCTGCAGCGGACAGTAGTGTGCTGGCAGGAAACTCCCCTGGTCCTTGCTGACTTAAAGCTTGTTGAACAGCATTGAGGTTCAGATTATTAGCAGCTATCAGTTCAGAAATTTCGTTTGGCATTACCAAATTTGTAGCAGTAGTGGATGGGTCTGGTGCGGAGACAGTGGAAGCTAGAGTGACAATTGTGGCATTGCTACTTACAGGTGTTTGGCTCTGATGTGAAACATTTGGCTTAGTGCTGTTAGTTATGTTATTTTCACTGATACAATCTGAGTCCTTAGTCTCACTTGATTCTAAAGAGTTCGCTTTGGCATCTGTAGGTAGAGTGGCATTGCTGGCAGGACTTGATCTGGTTTTGTCATCACAACACTGTTCAGATGCACTAGCTTCTTTCTCAGAAACATTCAATTTTTCTATAGCAGGTGTATCTGATCTATCACAGTTTGCACTGTCATCAACTTTCAACAATCCTGGGGTTTTAGCAGTAGTCACAGTGCCAGTTGATGTACTGGATGTTGCAGATGGTACACTAATACTACATGTTTTAGATGGCAATACTTTGTCTGGTACCTCTTCCGAGGGTTCAGATGCTGGTGAAGAAGCTGTGGTTACAGGTACAGTCTTATTTTGAATTGAGGTGGATACACTTGGAGGGGAGGATACAGAAGGTTGTGGTGTCCGTGGACTTGGTTGAGACATGTCTGTCTTTGTGGAACTTAATGAACTATGAACAAGAGCTGTTTGTTGAGCAAGAAATGCTGCTGGATTTTCCATGAATGATACACTAGTGTTGATGCTGGATGGATTCTTTGATGCTTCCTGAGGTATGTGTCGGACATCAACATTCGGACAAGGAGACGTCCTGTCGAGAATGCTGTTCAACTTCTGTTTATCCTTCTTGCTTCTAGGCCTCTTGGCCTTTGGTTTCCCTGGGTCCAGCCAGGTCAGATTACCTAAATGAGGATAGCCCTGGTTGATCATGAGATTTGGTTGGGATCCAACCTGCAAATGATTGCCTTGCATGTTGGCTTGTTCAAACACAGGAGGGTTCGTAAATCTTTGGGCTTGTGGATTCTGCACATGCATTAGAGTCTGGAACATTATGTTTCCAGAATTCTGCTGCATATTCATAGGCAACTGGCACTGGAAGTGTTGAGGAACATTTGGTCCGTACATGTGGTTTGGAACAGAATTGACTAAAGAGGGACTGGCAGTGGGAGCACATGGAGAAGCAGACTGTTGCATCAACAACTGGTGCTTCAGCTGTTCTTGACTAAAAGGAGCTTGAGGGGACACAGACCCTTGATGGAAGATTGTCTGACCAACACTATGTCCGGCCATAGACGTCTGAAGCCTATTCTTCTGATCCTCCAGGAAGCCTTCTTTGCTGAAGTCCAGTTTGGCCGGGACTTGGCACGTTATCGGGCCAAGGTCATCAGCTGGATCTGGCATTATGTTGCCAACGGAGTTGTTGAGCTTATTTACTTGTTGTAACTGTTGCAAAGCTTGAGATTTGCAAGGAACTGACTTATTTTCAAACATCTTTGGTACAGCATTAGAAACAGTAGTGACATTATTTGACGACTTAGATGCAGGTCCATCTGTGGGATTCTGTGAACCATCACCCTTTGATTTGGTGTGCTTGTGGGTGTGATTCATCGGTGGTTTCACCTTTCCTTTCTGAGCCAGAAGCTGTGATACCAACAGCCCATCATATGGTGTAGAGTTCACTTTGCTTTTGCTCTTCTTACCTAGAGTTGTTTGGGAAGAAAATATAACAAATATAACATATTTAGCAGAGGTGTAATCATGTCATGAGGATGCAATATGATACGTATCCTGACAAGGGAGCAATACGATTCATATCGTTCATAATCCTCTTCATCTTTGCAGGCAAATGACAGACCTGTACTTCCAGGCAGCAAAGATATGACTGACTGACTGAGTTTGGTTTTACGCCGCTTTTAGCAATATTCCAGCAACATCACGGCAGGGGACACCAGAAATGGGCTTCACACATTGTACCCATGTGGGGATTCGAACACCCGGGTCTTCGGCGTGACGAGCCAACGCTTTAACCACAAGGCTACCCCACCGCCTCGCAAAGATATGATATCATGAAGGAGAAACATATAAGCTTAGAGACACTGTGACATTTCTGCTGTTTATAGCCAACCAAGAACTACTAGAGAATAAACTTGTTCTCGATCAGTTTCTGTTACTATTGACATATTTTACATCAATGTAACTTGTGACATCATGTATCATATGTATTGCGATACAGGAGGTGTAAATCAAGTATTGTATCAGGAGCCTCATATCACAATACAATACTGTATTGCTGTATCATTAAACCATGATAAGAATGATGCAGCTGGTTTTAATCCCATCTTGCAGCATATTTCAGTTACATTACAGTGTGTCAGGTAAAAACTACACCCCACTATCCAAAGGCCATTTCAGCGAGTGATTGAGTTCAATTGGATGCTGCTTTCAGCAATATTCAAGCAATATCATTGTAGGGAATACCAGAAATTGACTTCACAGACTGACGTGCGTGGTGAGTCTAACCTGAATCTGGGGACTTATGAACGAACACTTTAACTACTAGGCTACCCACCTGCCCAAGTGTGCACTAAAATGCCACACATAGCAATCAAAGTATATGGAAGGAACTGAGACCTCAGGTCAGTGTATCTATGGTTTTATCTGAATATGGTAAGATCAAATTACGATTTTGGTAGTTTTTTCGTAACTCTTGTCTATATTAAATGTTTGTGGTCCTTAAAGTTTTAGATGTTAAAGGACCAAAACTGGTACGTTTACTCAACAAAGATCTTTGGCCACTCAACAATCTAAGATTGCCACCATTTTTCAAGATGGTTTCCTTGAGATTTTCTTTGTAGGCTTTCATCACTCTGATATTTATACCTAAATTGGTTTTAAAAGACATACTTTAAGGAAAACGGTGAAAATATTGCAGCACTATAATAATTATTCAAACATGAAAACATTGCAGTAATATTATACATATTTAGATAATATATTAAATATTCATGTTTGTTTATCTCTTGTTCGTATTACTGTTATTTACAATTCTTACACATTTAGTCTTCAAGAAATATTGTGGCACATACCATAACACAGTTAACAGATTTTTTAAAATGTTTAATCAAATATATAATAGTAAAAAATAGAAAAAGAAACGCATTGCCAGTATTTTTCCATGTAATGTTTCAAAAATGAATCACAAGTGTGTGTCTAATCAGTATGTCTATGAATAGGACTGCACGGTATTACCGGTTTATCACTTTTCAAACAATTGCAATATTTTTTATGAGAATCCTTATATTGGGTAAAGAACATATATGAAGTTTTTGTGATTTTCTTTATTTAAATTAAAATCTTTGCAGAAAAAACATTCATTTACAACAGATGTTGCCTTCGTTATTCAATGATAAAATGGCATACTGTCATACTATTAATTGTATAAAAAAGAAAATATAATTCCTGACTATGCAACCTAATTTTGAGAAAAAGAATCATGACATATATGTTTAGGGACTTATAATGTAGAAAATAGGATTGACGAGTTCCCAATATATCGCAATACGCGAGGCAATTACGGGTACCTGAATCGCAATATATTGCAATACAATTTATTCGCCAATACACAGCCCTAATGGTGAACGTTCCCTCCAACAGTTTCCGAGTTTGAATCAATTGCCATTGAAAACCTGTTGCCAAAACGCAACTGAATCTGTGTTTTCTCTATAAAGATAGTAAAGAATGAAGTGATGTGATTCATGCACTTCGCTCAGCATGCACAATCCGTGCAACATTTACAATAGAAACCAGAGGAGTCTGATCGTTTTAGCGGCAATTGACACACGTAAATCTTGAAGTGAAGTCATGCCTAGACTTACCGAGGCTCAGCACAATAATGCGATCGGTCATTTGGAAGCTGGTGAGTCATAGTCAACGGTTGTAAGGCACTTTTATATGTCCAAGAGTACCATGGGAAGGCTTTGGCATCAGCACCAGCAGTATGGAACGACACGTGATCGTCCTCGGTCAGGATGATCCTGGGTGACCACATCCGCCCAGGGCAGGTTTATTCTTCGACACTTACGGAACAGGTTGACGACCGCATTCTCTACAACATCTGTAGTGCCAGGACTCCGAACAATCTCGAACCAAACTGTCAGAAACCGCCTTCGTTTGGCTGATAGTCTTCCTAGGAGACCCTTGCGAGGACCTATCCTTACACGACATCATCGGCAACAATGTAGACAGTGGGTTCGAAACCATCTCCACTGACCATTACAAAGTGGAGAACTGTCATGTTCAGTGATGAGTCGTGGGCTGGTATATCCTCAGCCTGATGGAAGAGCATGTGTGTACAGAGTGCGTCATGAACGGTATGCTCCCAATTGCGTACAGGAAGTGGACAGATTCAGTGGCGAGAGTGTTATGGTTTGGGTAGGCAGTGGAAGACCCGATGCTATTCACGTCCAAAGCAATCTTACAGCTCGACGTTACTGTTCCATAAAATGATCAGGCCTCATGTTATTCCATTCATGAACTGTCAAAACGTCATTTTCCAACATGACAATGCTCGACCGCATACAGCAAGATTCAGCACAACGTTCAGCATCTTGCATGACCCGCCGATCACCAGAGCTGAACCCAATTGAACATTTGTGGAACGAACTGGATCGATGTGCGAGATAGTGTGATCCTCAACTGCAGACCCTTGCTGCTTTGTTTCTGATTTTGCACGAAAAATATCTGGTCATCCGGAATCTGATCCAATCTATGGGACGCCAAGGCCAGGCAACCATTGTTGCTAATGGCGTTCACATAAGATATTGACTGCTCTGTGACTTTGACCTTTCTGCACATGTCATTTGTTACGTCCCACCACTACTTCCACTGGACAAAACATGTTGAACAGTTTTTCTCTATCACTGTCCTGTACCATATGACTATTTTCAGCTATGCATTTCTGTTTTTAGTAGTATAGATTCAAAATTAGATAACTTTGGACCCAAACAAACAAATGTTGTTGTTTTGTATTTTTTTTTTTTTTTCAGTTATCAAACTTGGTGTAAATAAATAAATAAATGGTATAAACAATATGTTTTCTGAAAATATATTGAAACATTGATATCTCATCTCCTGGTAAGGAACATTGTTGACTTATGTTAAAATCAGATTTTAGTAAACAAAAACAAATTGTGTTATACAAATTCTAAGATATATGTGATGAAATTTAAAGTACATCATAGCTGCATCAAGCATAGCCTATTCCAAAGTCACCCCTCTTAAACTTTGCTGAAAAGTGAGAAGCGTAAGTCGCAAAGCTCTCAATTTCACTATTTTAATCTGCCACTGGACATGAAACTATTGATCCTAACGCTGATCAGATCATTTAGAGAGGCAATCATAAATGAAACAAATGAGCCAGGTAAACAATTACAGTATAGATGATTTTGATGGCTATACTTCCTTACAATAATTTCGTTCTTTGGAAAGCTATAAAAACTATCATTGAACATTCATTGTCTTCTAAATCATGTTCCTGTATTAAGTGATCATGATCTGATAATCAAAGTTGTGGAATAACAAATGGCGCCCATCTTAATTTGGAATAATATCTCTCTTCTCCAGGTGTAGCCAACCTGATTGTTTGATCAGCATGAATACCACCAACCATATCTGGGACAAAAAAGTCGAAACCTAGTTGAAAATATTTTGCCTAATTTGACATTTGTTTAAAATATAATATGGCGGCCATCTGGGATTTCCTTCAGCAAAATGAATGTGTTTTCTAGCCTATTACGCCATCCAATCTAGAGATGTTATGATGAAAGTCAAATATGGAGACTTCTTTTGATTCTGACTTGTTTTGAGTTCAAACTGCAAGAAATATTTTTAAACTTTGTCTTTTTTAGAAAATTGGTGGCCATCTTGGATTTTGGAAGCAATAATATTTTGCTACATAGCATAAACGATATCTTAGTTAACACACTGAGACACAAATACATTGAAAATCTCAGAGAAATTATGTTTTTAGGAGCTGAAACAAAGATAGTGTAATATAAATGGTGGCCATCTTGGAATTTTGAGTGGCCAACGTTATTTTTTCAGTAAGTGTCCCAAAGTGAACATGTATGCAAATTTTGTTGCTTGTATCACAAAGTGAATGATTTTTCCATTATCTGCCCTACTATGAGAAAGAATGCTTAGTTCAACATCCTTGCATCAAATGCACTGCTAAAATAGTGATGCAATTCCTCAGAATTTTGGAAAATAAAGACTTTAACAAACATTCAAATCCAATTTGCCTGCCTAGGCCATTAAGTTTGGGATCCTGTATAGCTATAGATAATCAGTTATGTCAGATGCTGTGATTAAACTATTTCCCTATAAACTTCCTGGATCCAAGCCACAACATATCACAACTAAATGTCTTGAGACAACATACGACCAGTCATCATCTTTAAGCACATCAAATATCTTACCTTTCTTTGAATGACCTCCTGTTCCTGAATGACTGATCTTATCCGTAGCTTTAGAAACAGACATCGACCGACTACTCTGAAAAGTTGCCATTGCAATAATTTTGCGTTTGTGAATACACAACTTGGTGAGGTCCCCTGTAGCCATGTCATCCACAGTCCACAGTTTCCCATTGACCAGTGGGTCAAAGTTAAACACCTTCTCCACCAAGAGTGGACACTCCAAGCCACACTTGCAGGTGCCCTCTGCAGACAGATACTTGCATACTTCATGGTACGAACAAAGCCTTGTGTTGCTGGGACTGCAATGAAAACATGTCAGTTAGACTGCAGTTCAAACATTTTTCTAAGTCAGGGACTTATCTAGAGCGGGGCTGATATTCAGCTCGAAGCAAATGCCATTACAAATCGAAACAAATGCAGCAAATGCCATTACAAATCCCCAAATTGGAAATAAAACTTTCCTAACTCAGGTTAACAAATGTATGTATTAATTCTATGGATTTGTTCAGAAAACCATTTTTTTTAATACAAGAGACTTGATATGGATGTGCCACTTCTTTATTATTTACACACGATGTTTCTGGGCTAATGCTTGCCCCTTCATCAGGGTGAGGTGAGGTGAAATTGGGTTTTACGTCGTGCTTGAGAATATTTCGCTCATATGACGACGTGCATGCATGTGTATGTGTATGTGCGGCTGCTTGTACTAGCCCAGACTTAAGCTGGTTTTACAGTGCTAGCCCACTGAGATACCATGCTGCAGTGAAGCATGAATATCCCACTCAGACACATTATACTGACTCCGAGCCGACCAGTCCTTGTTGTATCCATTAATGCCGAGCGCCAGGCAGGGACCAACAAGTACCATATTTTAACGTCTTTTTGGTATGACGCGGTCAGGGATCGAACCCGCGACCTTCCGCTCTCCGGGCGGACGCTCTAACCACTACACCACGGAGGCGGTCCCCCTTCATCAGGTGAATGATGAAGTGGCAAGTATTAGCCCAGAAACGTTGTGTTTAAATAATAAGCAAGTTGCAAATCCATATCAAGTGTCTTGTATAATTACCCTACCAACTTCTAAATGCCTATCAAACATGCAGTATTTTATAGCTAACAGTATCAATAAAGAGAAAGCTGTTTTAATGCTTAGTTCCGTATTGGTGCATTTAATATTTTCTCAGAATACAATGTCAAGTGATTTAAGAAATAAGCTTAATCATACTTATTAGTGCGAGTTTAATTTTACGCCGCTATATCATGGCTGAAATGGGCTTCACATGTTAGCTATGAACAAAATAACCTCTTTCTCCCAACTCACCTGCCAGGAGATACATACATCATTCAGTGTATTCACATGTTTCAACGCATTCTGATATAGTGTCTATTTAAGGATTTCTTGGTTGACACTTCTTTGTGTGGAGAATCTTAGATGATGGGTGGCAGACCAATCATCTTGAATTTTCCACACCAATATTTCTTAATTTTCCATGCATAAGTAATAGAATGTCTTTTCTTAATTATTCGTAATGTGTACTGTGTTAATTAAACTTGTGACGGTAGCCTTGCAGTTTGACACTCCTTTTTTAGAGGTACACCAATTCAGTCTAAACAAAATGAAGACAAAGTCGTCAATATCCCCTATCATGGTTAACACTTGTCTTGAAAGCATCAACTAGTTACACTGATTGCATGTCAAATGTAATTGTATTTGTGGAGTAATTTTTTCCATAATAAAAAAATCATAAAAACTTTCGATAAAGATTTTTCGATAACAAAGTTCATCACAAATATCATTATTTCCGATCTTCATTACCTGTGTATTCAATTAAGGTACTGGCTTTAGATATTTTGTGATCTACTTTAATGTTCATACATTCTAACAATTCTGTCAGTTTCACTATTTATGAACATCATGACTTTCATATATGGTTTTCTTGTTGCTACTTCTTATAACTTATAAATATAAAAGTTTTGTTTTACCTTTATATAGACATTAATACTTCTGTACACGGTTACATTTTCTATAAAATAACCTATCTTTGTGCCAACAAAAAATATTTAAAAAAAAATCCAAATACAGTCAGGCCGCGGTAATCCGGTCCTCATTAATCCGAATCCACCGACTTCCGATCGCTACTCACTGGGCACCAAATCATCTCCCTATATATTGTATATAATTGACACCTCGTTAATCCGATGATTCAGTTTCCGCCTCCGAACGCTGGTCAGTCGGAACGGATTGGACTAATTACGTTGTAAACAGCTGCGTTAATCCGAACGATTGAAGTTGACCGCGCTGCTGACTGGTCCACCCAAAGTGACACGTTGTTTGTTTAGCGACTTAGCGACTCGGACACATGCTTCGGCAGCGGGTCCACAATAACATTGTCAAAGAGCAAAGTAACGATGTTTCGAGGAATTCATTAAATAAATTGAATAAACTAATGAATAAAATCAACAAAATATATACATGAAGCATTTTTGTCACAGGTCATAACCTAGCACGACACGTCCAATAAGTTCCATAATTTACGTATAGGTAGCGATTTCTTGCTTAATATGTTCAAAACAGCATTATTGTACCCAAAACTTTCGTCTAAATCTAAAAGTTTTCGTTTACGAGGACGGATACCGTAAATTACATTGCCGTAATATGATTGGCTGCCTTAGGTCACGTGTCTGATTTTGACTAATCACGACCCTTATAGCAGACTGTAGTGAAAAAGCGTCATTAAAAACCACTTTGTATCCAATAAAATCGCTTCTTACAACTGTGCAAATACTCTCGGCAAGGGTTCAGTGATGTTGTTGATGTTCAGAGCTTTCGAACGATACCCGACATCAAACGATTCGCCTCCCATGTTATTCATACGATGCTCAGAAAACGCAGGTATTTTCTGTTGTTATGTCATGTTACCGAGCGGAAAGCCACAGATATCGGGAAATAGGCGACCATACATATTATTTAAGAAATATTTTTATAATAATTTTCTAATGACGTAAAAATGAAAATATAAAAGAAAAAGGCACGGGCATGTTATGACATGTCACAAATGGAAAAAAAATCGCCATAGTTTTTGCTTCCTTCGTGGTTTATCTGGACGTTATAAATGTAAGCTTGCATTTTCATTCAAAAATAATTTTATTTAAGTTGTAGTTGTATCAAGGGGAAGTAACTCGGTGGATATACTGTGGTTTCAGCAGTACGAACGTTTCACTATCCGAACGTTTTTTAAAAAAACCCAAAGTGTTCGTATTAACGAGGTCTGACTGTATATCAAAAAGCACGAGTACACCACTTACCCTATCTATGTGCCAACTTTTGTGAGGAAATATTGTACGGTTTTCAAGGTCTGCTCTGGAAATACATTGCCCGGACAAATGAACCCATGGACTGACAGTGTCCATTATATAACTCCCACCCCACAAATTGCATTGTGGGGGATGAAAACATTCTTCTGACTTGATTTTTCTCCAAATCATTCATGCTTAGCATATTAAGAATCTGCAACGCAATTAAGAAGTCCCAACTTAATTTGGATAAACAGTTTTGCCATTGCCCAGTTGACACACCCCTAAAGCTCTGTGGGTAATATACAACAGCAAGTAAGAATATGAAAAAACAAAATAGAAATGGTAACAAGTTTTGACAATGAACTAAATAAATAAGTAATCTGACTGTCCACCGTTACATAATTAGCTAATAGCCATAACACGTTCATACTGACTATACAGTAGATTGTCTTAGCTGAAATAACATTGGGGGAAAAATGTCTTCTATATGAAGTTATTTTTCAGTCAGTTGAACATAGATGATATGACTGACTGACTGACTGAGTTTAGTTTCAACTTGTAAATATTCCAGCAATATCAATGCTCAACACATGTTTGATATGAAAAGCATAACTTGTTATGCGTAAAATCTGCTCAACACATGTTTGGTCTTGTAATATTAATCATGTTAGAAAGATTTCAGATTTTTAAATTAAGTTGATCTTCTGTAACAGAATAAATTTCACCTGAAGTTGACAAGCAAAAACATGCCATGTTTGCTGAGGTGGTTCAGTGTTTGACAAAGTGTCTAGTCATTGTTATCATAACACTATAAAGACTTCAACAACTAAACCTAACAACCACAGCAAGCATTACTGGTTGATGTTAACCTTGTATCAAATAATAAGATCACAACTGTGTCCTTCCCTGACTTGTGGGATCAGATGAGTTTTCTAAATAAACCTTTGTCTTCACAGTGGACCATAATGGATCTTCACTATTGGACCTTCACTATTGGACCATTACTACTGGATCACTGATACTGTGCCTCTCCCAAGAGCCACATGTGAGACTATCAGAGACTCAGCGTGTTTGTTTAACTCACGTTTGTTTGGGGCTTACAAATGTCCTATCTACCAATAGTGAGTGAGTGAGTGAGTGAGGTTTTACGCCATTCTTAGCAATATTCCAGCAATATCACAGTGAGGGACATCATAAATGGGCTTCACACATTGTACCCATGTGGGGAATCGAATCCGGGTCTTCAGCGTGACGAGCGAACGCTTTAACCACTAGGCTACCCCAACGCCCCTATCTACGAATAAGTTCTGAGTGAATAAGTTAGTGAGGTTTTACGCTGATTTTAGCAACATTCCAGCAATATCATGTCGGGACACCAGACATCGTATCCGCCTGGGGAACTTAACCGTGTCTTCGGCATGGCGAGCCAATGTCTAAACACAAGGCTACACAACCACCCCTAGTTGCTTGATAATGTGGACTCAGTGAACCAAGAAAACGCATAAAGTTCTGACATGTTTCTGCAGTACAAGAGACAGCAAGTGTTTGCCACTAATATGGCAATGTCCCCCGCTGCTAAAGAATGGAATATTTATAACATATTTACTACTTTTATTTTTGGCCACATATAAGATGCCTGAAATCACTGGTCCGCATAATCAATGGTGATTGGGTGCAATGTTTTATGAGACATCACGTTTACATAAGTTACACCAAATTTGAAGACATTAGGTACAACAGTTCATGAGATATCGCGTTAACAAGAGTTTGAAAAGTGGTCAAAGTGTCGTGGTGACCTTGAAGATAAGGTCAAGGTCACCAAAATCAATCCCCCAATGTAGGTTGTCACCAAATTTGAAGACATTGGGTACAACAGTTCATGAGATATCACGTTAACAAGAGTTTGAAAAGTGGTCAAAGTGTCGTGGTGACCTTGAAGATAAGGTCAAGGTCACCAAAATCAATCCCCCAATGTAGGCTGTCACCAAATTTGAAGACATTGGGTACAACAGTTCATGAGATATCGTGTTAACAAGAGTTTGAAAAGTGGTCAAAGTGTCGTGGTGACCTTGAAAATAAGGTCAAGGTCACCCAAGTCGACTGGTGTCTGCGTAATTCCCCATTGTATCCTGTCACCAAATTTGAAGACATTGGGTACAACAGTTCATGAGATATCGTGTTAACAAGAGTTTGAAAAGTGGTCAAAGTGTCGTGGTGACCTTGAAAATAAGGTCAAGGTCACCCAAGTCGACTGGTGTCTGCGTAATCCCCCATTGTATCCTGTCACCAAATTTGAAGACATTGGGTACAACAGTTCATGAGATGTCACGTTAACAAGAGTTTGAAAAGTGGTCAAAATGTCGTGGTGAAACTAAGGTCAAGGTCACCAAAATCGACTGGTGTCTGGGTAATCCCCGATTTAGGCTGTCAACAAATTTGAAGACATTGGCTACAACAGTTCATAAGATATCATGTTAACAAGAATCTGGACATACGTACGCCGCTGAATACATAGTCCCCCGTTCCGCATTGCTGCGGGGGACAATAATAAATGCAGATCAACATATAAAATGTGCACCATTAATGAAATGAGAATAAAAACAGTACAATGTCATTGCTTCCCACAAGCTCTTGGGAGTTCTCTCAATTAAGAGTGTGGATTTTATCAATACCTGTAAAGCTTCTGAAATCTGTGTTGTCGGATGAAAAAGTTTCAACCTGTTACCGAGAATTATTCATTTTAACAGTTTCCCAACTGTGTACAAGTCTACACAGTACACCAGTTGGTCCCATCATGCAACTATTTGTATTAGTATAGTTTAAGCGCACTTGATATTTGCATTATATTTGCATTGTATTTGTATTTCATTAAAACTCAAGTTGTTATTCAATATTGTGCAATGTATTTTCAGCAAATAATGTACGTGATCTGATTGCCAGGTAACACAATCAGAATATCAATATTGGCTCCTTGAACAGACCCACTCATGCCAAAGGACCAGGATATTTTAGCTTTTATCGATGGTGCATGAATAATGAACAGATTCCATGTTGCGTTTGTCTGTTGGTTGTTTTCCACAGGAGTTACCTGCTGTGTTGTTTGTCTGTAAATTACTCAATCTGGACCAGATAATCCAGTGATTGAAATCATGAAACTATGTTCATCAACCAAGTCATTGAACACCTGATCCTGTTAGTCATCTCTTGCAACAAGGACAGGTTTGATGAAGACAATCACTGATAATGGGATATTGTTAATTATACCATGGTTCTGGGCATTATGTAACAGAGTTGTTTATCAACACTTATAAGATAAAGTTTTTCAGCATGTTATACTATAGGGCTCGTAAGTAGGTCACGACACTTTGCGAGACCTTAGCACTTCTGGTGACAGACAACATTTCATACCTTTTCGAATGGTCTCATGGTTGTCAGTTGACGGTAAGGAACCAATAATCCTTGCCGTAATAACAAATGTCCGATATAACCATCCCCAAATTAGCCAACTATGACAACTGTGAACAACTGTGATAGCCAAGCATGGTTGTACACTTGGTCCGGTCTAGTAATGTCCAATTTGGTTGTTGTGCAATTTGGAACCAGAACTGGTCCTTGAACATATGTTAGTCACCAGAAATCTGGTACCGGAAGTAAGCTGGGCTCTGTCTCGCATATCGTAAGTTGCTGCATGCAAAGGGTGCCGGGAACCAGCTTAGTATAAAGGGAAGTAACGCCTCACACGACTTACAGGCCCTATACATGAGAATCTACTGAGGTCCACAGTAATGAAATAGTTTTTTCTGTACATCAGACCAGAGCTCCAGATAAGATTTAGCTCATGTGGGTACTGTACCCACTGTATTTTCTTGGAGTGGGTATTATGAATGTTGAGTGGGTATTTCATTTTCCGTTACCCACTGCTTTTAAATATGGGCGTATTTCAGTCATTTTATTCACCTATGTATTATGTCATTGAGTAAGTTTACTAAGCAGGTATGTTCTGCCTTATGTCATACCTAATCAAAACCAACTTAAATATAATGGGAATGATTTCATAAAAAATCACTCATCCTATACTGACAGTACAACACTAGTTCTATACTAACGGTACAACTTGATAGCAATCGATGTCTTTTTCATTACGCAAGCAATTTTTATAAATATATTCCGTACGCATTTGTTTTAAACTTTTTGCGTATCTAACATTTTAAATGCGCTATTTTTCAGTGCGTAATTGAAAAATGTTCTATGCGTATTTTACCCAGATACTCAGCTTATTTGGGCCTCTGATCAGACCCTATTGTATGCCACACTCATGGAATATTAATTAAGAAATACAGTTCGCTCTACCACCATGTACAGTGTAATAAAGCACACTTTCGCCCTCACCTATTATAGTTAAAGCACAAGGACGTAAGTTTAGATCAGTGCATGGAGATGAAGCTGACTAGTTACGCGACATTCCACAGATGCATTGTGTATGTAAACACCGTGAACATTGCTGTGCCGCTGTTTAATTATGAGTCGAACTGAGGCATTATATTGGTTGAAAAATATAAACATAATGTTTCCACCAGTGATATTAGCTGAGTGAAGCAACAGCAAACAAAAAGACGGGTTGCTACAGAGTAATTTACTGTAGGAGGCTGTGCGAGGCAATGACAATTGACATGCATCGTGAAGTTGGTTACCAAGGGTACGTTTGATAACGAGGGGGCACACAATAATGGCATAGTGACGTCATGCAAAAAGCGTACATTATTGTCTGATAAGGTACCGTCGACGCTTTGATCTTTTAGCGAAACATCTTAGAATTGTCATCTTGATGTAGGTGTACCCATTTGGAAAAAGTCTTTTGCATTGTTCCCACCACTTCTTCGACCACACCCCCGTTGTGTGTGGAAATATTGTCATCCATTTGTGTCAAGATCTTTTAGTTGAGAGCCAAAATCGGGTTTCAATCGACTTGCATAAATAACAATAAAGAATTGGTAGGTGTCATGGGTGGTGCTCAACAGGCCAATCATCCATGATTATGTTTACATTAAGTTTTAATCGATTGCACACGATGGTAGTGTAGCTATCGGCAAAGCAGGCAGGTGGGGTGCATCGAATTGTCCGGCCTTGTCATGGTGTATTGTACTGTGAAGCATTTCGAGTTGGGGGTCATCTCAAAAACAATATATTTTTAATCATTAATCCTCGCAAAGACACGAGGGCCTGTGTGTACGTTCCCTATAGTGCCACCAACTATTGTGCGTTTAAGTTGAATCAAATTCACAATTAATGAGCATCATAAATAGTCACATGTTATTCACTAACTATACCTGTGCCACACCTCAGTACATTTTACAGAGACGACTGATTGATAACCATTAATGTATTTCAAGCAGGGATAGAAATTATTTTTTTTCTAAGTGTGCCTTAGGGCACCAGACCAATATTTCAGATGTGCCTTTCAGAAATCAAGTGTGCCCAATGTTTTTAGAATAAATGACAGTAGCAATGGTGATGATCACTTGAAATTTATTGTTATTAAACAACAAATGTAACCTGTTTTCTGTTATCACTGATATGTCTTCTGTTTAAGATGGCTTTCTTAAGCTTCATTTGTTCTGCTTTCCCAGCCCCTTTAATAGCTAAGAATTTTGTGACAGGTTCACTTGTTCAATATATCTAACTTACACAATTTCCTCTTCACTAACCGAACTATCAGTACTCCCAACATTCTAAATGGAAAAACAACCCGATTTCCTTATATCATTCATCATAATTCCAGTGATTTCCTGGGCGATAAAGTCAATGAATGTTTTTGCTTGTTTGTCATTTGTGCATATGTTTTGTTTTGGGGATTAAATGACTAAAGGTGAGTTATGTCTCTAAAAAATTAGGTGAGGTGAGGTGAAATTGGGTTTAACGTCATGCTTGAGAATATTTCGCTCATATGACGACGTGCATGCGTGTGTATGTGTATGTGCGGCTGCTTGTACTACCCCAGACTGAAGCTGGTTTTATAGTGCTAGCCCACTGAGATACAGTGAAGCATGAATACCCCACTCAGACACATTATACTGACTCCGAGCCGACAGTGTACCCATTAATGCCGAGCGCCAGGCAGGGACCTAAAACATTAGGCGTGCCATAAGGGCACAGAGAACATTTTTAGCCGTGCCATTTAAATATTTACATAGCATGGCACACTAATATATGGAATATTTCGAACCCTGTCAAGCAAGGCCATGATTGTTGAAATGATCTATAATCAGAAATATCGTCCTTGGAAAGAATTCATAACTATTGATATGAAAATTGTGTCACTGATAACATCTAATACAGACTATTGTGATGACATATGGGTATTGATCCTGTGTGAAAATCCTTACTAGATCTATACACAAGTGATGTAACTCTTCCCATCAAAAACTTTCAGTCAGATGAGCTGAAAAACTAACTAAACAGATTTTAACAGAAATAATTGCTGATTACTTTGTTTATTTTGGGGTTTCGGTTTTGTGAGATTTGTTTTGGGGGGTCACACAATTCAACATTGACTAGATTTTGCAACTTCTTCACAATATTGTCAAGAGTTCTTAGCTTCATCTGGATGATCATGTTGACCTAAATGGCATATCTGCTTGCCTTAGGACATTTCATTATCCTAAATCACCATAAACAAAGTGCAAATTTGTGATGGTTGACTGGAGAGATTTCATGTGTATCATACAGGGGCCCCTAACACGAGCGTTCCAACATTCAAGGCAGAGTTCTTGTTTGGGTTTCTGATGACTGTTGCTCTCATCAGTTTACAGTCATCCTTCACAATAACGCTCTTTGCGCTACCACAGATTCGGCTAAACCATGGGGTAATCGTGGCTAACATAAAAAAAGGTTGCCCAGCGATCACACATCTTCACACCATCAAAAATAGCATATCAACAAACCCGCTGGTGGACTCAAGTTAATCACGTTGTAAACTAACGAAATTCAGTGCGGATTGCAATGGACGGTGTTCATCGTACTTATCGATTGTTTTTCAGATGCTAAACACATTCACGGTTTTCTTGAATAATCAGACGAACAGCGGAACATCGTAATAACTTATAAAAGACACCTTTATCATAAAGACTTGTATATATTATGCAAAAGAAGCTGAGGAACGGAAATCAGGTCATGATGGACTGGCAGATATTGACAATAGAACTGTTGCAGTAAGAAACAAATCGGGTGTTCTTCGCTCTTTTCTTCTTTTCTGTTCAATATACATACTAAGCAGCAAAAGAAACGCCAGTTAGGAATTTTCCGTCCCAGAGACGGATAACTGTAAACTCACTTAATGTTTGATTGTATATGTTTGACAACATCTCCAACTTTACCTGAGCAAAGACATTCCTTCTTAAACTCAGAATGGAACCCAGGAAAGGTCTCAAAAACGCAACCCGATCTCGGAGATGGTACGGTGTTCTCCATGTTTTTCATGCAACTCCTGCTGCACGTACTGTTCACATGTACCAGCCCTATAAAATGCACCCCAAACCTGGTTGAAACAGTCACATTACAACGTCAGCAGGATGCCCCTTCTCACGACAGCTCAGAGGAACCAGGCTCTAGGAAGACTTGAAGCTGGCCGCACTGCACAATCACTTCCAGGTCAACGTTCGGACCATCTACAGGCTGCCAGCAATGTTTCCAGGCCACAAACACCACAAAAGATCGCCCCCTTACTGGCAGACCAAGGGTGACCACAAGACGACAAGAGCGCCATGTTGTGCAGGCATCCAAAACAGCATGCCAGACAGTGGGAACACATGGAATACAAATCAGTACTGATACAGTACGGCGACGTCTTCACAGCGGGAACATCCATTGCCAGAGACCTTACCGTGGACCTATCCTCACCCCGAGTCATCGGCGTGAATGTCTACAGTTTGCCCTACTACACCAAAACTGGCGATACAGGCAATGGAGAACTGTTCTGTTCACAGATGAGAGTCGGTACTGCGGATCAACTGCAGATTGCAGAACAAGAATATGGCGACGACGTGGCCAGCGTTACTCAGACCAATGTGTTATGGAAAGAGACTCATGGGGAGATGCAAGCATCATGGTATGGGGTGGAATAGGCCTGAACCAGAGAGTGGGTCCTGTGGTGTTCCAAAACCTTGGTCCAGGGAGAGGAGGCGGCATCACAGCAGTGCGCTACATCGACCAAGCTCTCAGACCCCACGTCATACCACATTTCGCACGTCACCGGAACAACATTTTCCAGCATGATAATGCCTGGGCCCATACTGCCAGAGCTGCACGGGACTTCCTACAGCAGAACGGTGTCAACATTATGCAGTGGACAGCCCTTAGTCCTGATTTAAACCTTATTGAACATCTTTGGGATGAAATTCAGAGGAGACTGAATAATGTCAAACCAAGGCCGAACACAGCCGATTTATTGCACCAGGCCTTTCTCAGAGTGTGGTTCCAGGTGCCAATGGCCTTCATCAATCAATTGGTGCACTCCATGCAGATACACTGTGCTGCAGTTATTGCCGCTCGTGGTGGTCACACTAGATACGGAAGTCAAAGAGTCTGAATGGACTGCAAACGTTCACGTAATGTCTTGAAATTGAGTTATTCATTGATGTGTCAAGATATTGTACACAAAAAATGTTTTTGATCTGCTTATTATTAGGGGTGTCGCGATACGCGAATGTATCGATGCATCGATACATTTTTACTGACGATAACGATATCGCGATACATGCTTGCGTGTATCGATTCCTATTTTAAAACTTTATCGATTCAAATTTTTAAGCTATATCCATCTCATTCAAAGTCTTGATAGTAAAATTATACGAGACCGCTCCGATAAATAGATGTAGCTAGCTTTACTTAAAAAATAGGTTGGAAACTAACAGCTTTTGTGATTGGCTAGACTATTTTGATGGACCAATCAGCGAGCGCCTAGTTGCCGTAAGGTAATGCTATGAAAAGGCGCGAAAATTATGTATCGCGATACGTATCGTATCATGACCTTAAAATCGTGATACGTATCGTGAGATTGGTGTATCGTGACACCCCTACTTATTATGTCCATTTCTGTAATGATTTGATTACAGTGCCTATCTAATTTTGAATTCGTACTGACGTTTTGTTGCTGCTGAGTATAGTTGCATGAATTTGTAGAAATTTAGCTATGGTTTAAACAGCTCAAACTTGACACTGGATATTTAACGGCTAAAGAAGTTTAATTGCTAAAGTATTAAATAAAGTGATGGCTGATTCTTAGTTATTTTTTAAACCAAATCTCAGTGACTGAATCCAAGCATTGAGTGTATTCTTGTAAGAACAGAAATATATGGATTTTGCATTCTTGCTCCAATAGAATTAGAATCAAACCATTCCAACATCTGGGTTTTACATTGGTTGGCCGATTTGTTGTTTAATGCCGCACCCAGCAATATTCCAGCTATATGAGGGCAGATGGTAAATAATTAAGTCTGGACCAGACAGTCCAGTGATCAGCATCACGAGCATCGATGTACGCAATTGGGATACGATGACATGTGTAAACCAAGTCAGCAAGCCTGACCACCCGATCCTGTTAGTCGCCTCTTACGACAAGCATGGGTTACTGAACACCAATTTTAACCTGGATCTTCACGGGTAGGGTTTTACATTGACCTACAACACTAAAGGTCCAGAGCCTCCCTTATTACTGATTTCAGGGGCCCTGTAAGTAAAGAAGGGTCCTGTAAGACTTCATAAACACCTTTTAACTACAGAAACCTTGTATTTCACGAACTCTGTATGACTTTAACTGTGCATCCGTCGGAACGTTGCACACATTATTTTTTTGGCCATTCTAAACATTTGCTTGTACTGGAAGCACAATTTTGTGTTGCATAATACATCCATATTTCTCTGTCCCTAAGAGGTGACTAACAGGATGGGGTGGTCAGGCTCGCTGATTTGGTTGACGTATGTCATTGTATCCGAATTGTGTAGATTGATGTTGATCAGTGGATTGTCTGGTCCAGGCTCGATTATTCACAGACTACTGCCATATAGCTGGGATATTGCTGTGTGTGGCATTAAACAAAAAAAATCTGTTTAAGGCATACAAACTGAAATGTGAGGCATGTGAACTCCGTACTTTGGAAGAGCAGCAAATACGACTGAAATGGTCTCAAAACACAGGGCTGTTCTTACATGTAAACTAGGTCGTTGAGTGAGTGAGTTAAGTTTACGCCACTTTTAGCAATATTCCAGTAATATCACGGCAGGGGACACCAGAAATGGGTTTCACAAATTGTGCCCATCTGGGGAATCGAACTCAGGTCTTCGGCGTGAAGAGCAAACGCTTTAACTACTAGGCTACCCCACCGCCCCATTAGGTCGAAGATACCTTGATTATCAGTGTCTATACTAACCTGAACATCACACTGTATAATTGATGATCGAAAATTTATTCCACATAATCTGTGCAGACATACTCAATACACAGTGAAAAAGCATACAGCACTCAGTAAATCATGACATGTTCAATACATATTCAACGACGAGCATGATTTGAGGTGAGGTGAGGTGAAATTGGGTTTAACGTCGTGCTTGAGAATATTTTGCTCATATGACGACGTGCATGCGTGTGTATGTGTATGTGCAGCTGCTTGTACTAGCCCAGACTGAAGCTGGTTTTATAGTGCTAGCCCACTGAGATACCATACCGCAGTGAAGCATGAATACCCCACTCAGACACATTATACTGACTCCAAGCCGACCAGTCCTTGTTGTTGCCATTAATGCCGAGAGCCAGACAGGGACCAACAAGTACCATATTTTAACGTCTTTTGGTATGACGCGGTCGGGGATCGAACCCGCGACCTTCCGCTCTCCAGGCGGATACTAACCACTACACCACGGAGGCGGTCGAGCATAATTTGAAGAAATAGTATCAGCAACATATTTAGGCATTAAGACAATGATTATTCACAGTGGACATGCTGCCATGGTCTATTTGTAAAAGTTTTGTAAACGGTATGTGCGTAAATGGGGGGTTTATGAGTGATTGTATAGGAAATTCATGCCTTTCAAATGTTTGGTTTACAATTGTCTGTGATAATTCAGTTTGGGTATGTGAGTTTTTCATATTACCATTATGTTGTTAGTTGTCCAATTATATCTATATTAATTATGCTAATGAAAGCCCTCATGTGTTGGAAGATTTGTCACAATGATGAAAGGGAGACACTGAATAGTCAACCATATTAAGTTTAGGAAAATAATCACTTGCTTCATAACGGTGTTAGTAACTACTCCAAAACGTCGCACTCGTTGCAATACAGAAGTTGACTATCCATAGAACTTGGTTTTCATTCATCTTTACAACTTCCAAAATGCCTTTCAAAGAACGTATCTACTTGGATGTAATCGCATGCTAGTCAAAAGAAGAGTGAAGGTGTAAAACTGGAACAAACTGATATCACTACTGTTCATATTGTTCTAAACACATCTGTGCTGATGAAATATTATGGAAAATTGCTTTATTGTGCATTAGATTTCTTTGCTATAACTGTGAAAACATGATGCTGTGTTGTCACCATGCTGATGCCTCGCATCATAGTTTTTTTTATAAATATTCATAGACGATTTTAATCTGTGAGTAAATGAGTGAACGAGTTTAATGCTAGTTATATAACAATCAACTATTATATATTTATTGCAGGGCTTTAGATTTTTGTTTCAAACAAATGTTTTCAGTAACGGTTACAATCTTTTTTTTCTATGAAAGGAAATAGTCATCTAATGATACTAAAGCATTAATCACACCATTGTTCAGGTTATCCAACATGACCAGGGGAAAAGGTACATGTATTGCTCTTTTGTCATGCCCGACACAAATATTAATTTTTGAACCATCTACTGCAGCATCCCCAGAGTATTAATTGTGTTTGAGACTGAAGCATGCTTACCTGTAGTACACCACTGCCCCATCCTCTGTCGTCCTCCTCCAGCCAAACGGCACCTTAACAATCTGCAAACTCTGTTCAATGTCTTTGGATTCCATGGAGTCCTGTTCGCACTCAGTTCCCTCAGAATCTGCACCATCACTTACTTTGGGCTTAGTGTGGTGTGAAGCACAACCAGATACAGTGACCGATGGCACTGTCTCCGCCCCCGGGGTTCGTCGAGGGCTCTCTCCAGCTCCTTCTGAAGGTTTGGTCACAGCAACCGACGTAAGAACGGAAGGAACCGTCACATTCACATGTGCCATTGCAGTGGTCAGGGGTGAACTGTTACAGTTGGTCATGGTGATCGTGGTGGTAGTTTTAGTCACCTGGTTACAAATGGCCGTCACCTGAGGACCAGGTGTTCCTACATGGGGAACAGGATGTGACTGGCCAGGTGCTTTAGCAGTATGTTGATCATTGACACCAGAAACACTCTGACTGACTGCCGGAACGTTTTGACTTCCATATATACAGTTCTGCATTCTCTCCTGGGGGAAATTTTGATACATCCTAGAATGGTTCACAACGGTCGGATTCTGAGCTTGGTATTGATAGCTGATGTTTTGTCCACGTGGTCCCCCCGCCATATTTGGACTTAGGGCAAGTGTATTTTGGAAACCCTGCATATGCTGCTGGTTGGGGTAGAAGTTCTGCTGGTGTGGGGGAGGCTGTTGTACAGTATGCTTCTGAATCTGCTGTTGCTGGAAGTGTGACCACAAGTGACCAATGCTTGGAAGGGAGGTCTGATTGCTCTGGTTTGGACCGACCCAGTTATTGAAGTTCTTGTAATTCATCCCCGGTCTCTGGTTGGGTGGGAATCCTTGGTTATGTCCACCAAAGCTTTCCATTGGGGGCAGGGAGTTGAAAGACATGGGCGATGACATAGAGATGTTGACCCCCATTGGAAAACCAGCTTGGGCTCCTGGATTGCCTTGATGGTGAGCCAGTCCGACATTGTGATATGAAGGAACAAATGCATTTCGGTCAACCGGCATCTGTGGTATCCCCTGGCCTGGTTTCATGGCCCCTTGAGCCTCACCCATCCCCATATACTGAAAGTGACACACATTGGTGGCATTTGCCAATCCCTGGCCATAGTTTGACACTCCAAATTTCAGACCCTGACCATTGTCAAAGTTCATGTTTATATCTGGTAAATAAGGGTGTCTATGTAAATAGAAAGTCTTTGGCTGTGAAAGAACACATTTTCACTGTCTCACGTCATCTTTCACAAATTAACATACATGTACGTTTCCACTTTGATGTCATTTCTACAGAGAAGCTTTCAACCATGATATCTTCCATGACCGGAACATCTGCGAAAAAAACAACGAAACTTTATTTACACATTATTTCTTACATCCCTGCATGAAAACATTTTGTGCAAGCAATATAACAGCATGTTTACAATGATTTGTATGTATGTATCTGTATTTGTTCAACAACGCACTCAGCAACATTCCAGTTACATGAAGATGACTTATAAGTGAGTCTGGACCAGCCAATCAAGAAGATCTGGGTTAGAATTGGTCTTCAGCAACCCATGCTTGACAGAACAGGACAGACTTGCTGACTGGTTGATGCATGTCATTGTGTCCTCATGATCACTCGATCTTCTGGTCCAAACACGATTATTTACGGACTGTCATAATATTGCTGAAACATTGCTCAGGACAGCATTTAACAACAAACAACAAACATCAAACATAACATCACGTAAATGGATTATAATGACACACCATCTACCCTTTCACATAGCTTTATCCATTTTGACGCTTCTTTGGACAAGCATATTGTGGGGACGTATTCTGAACCAGAATCCTGTCAACTAAAACCTGGATGCAACTGAAACTAGACTGACAAAGAAAACTAACAGCTGATAATACAAGCTTCTAGAACACGACAACACACACTTCGAAGGTTACACACTGTAATACCCAAAACTCATTGTAGTGGGCTCTCATGGCTCATGCCTTTTTGGAACCAGTTCTTCCTGAGAATGTCACTTGACACATAAAATCTTTAGCATCTTAGTCAAAATTTGTTCATCAATGTGAAACAAAACACTCATTTCTGTCTGCACATCTGATCATAATGTCTGAAACATGCATCAAAAGCTTCCTAATGTTCTTAATTAAAGGCAACAGACATAAACAGTAAGGACACTGACAAATTGTCAAAATTTGAAATTTAATCAGTTTTTGGATGTCTGTTAAAACTGGTAATTCTTATGATAAATAACAATGAATATATACAGAAAAGATTCTGATCACTTTTGGAAAAATACAATAATACTACTTTGCCATTTCAATTTCTACATAACAACCCAAACCTTCCGGCACCAGGATAGTGGAACAGTATGAACTACATTATAACTGTTTTTCATCAGTAAACAGTAAATAACTGGTGACTCAATAAATCAAAGTATCTGTGTTTCTCCCTTGATCAAATCCTTCTCATGCCTTGAGTGGATACCGAGTAAATTGGTGCCCAGCAACCTAGGTATGTCTGAAGAAGTGAGTGATTGAGTTGGGTTTTACGCCGCCGCTTCTAGCAATATTCCAGCAATATCACAGTGGCTAACACCAGAAATGGGCTTCACACATTGTACCCACGTGGGGAAGCAAACCCAGGTCTTCTGGGTGACAAGCCAACATCTGAACCACTAGGCTACCCCATCGCCCCTTGTCTGAAGAAAATGACTTCCTGAATGGGGTTGTCAGGCTCTGTGACATGTAGAGCGTCACAATATCAATCACTGGATTGTCTGGTCCAAACAGTTATTTACTGCTGCCTTCACATAGCTGGGACATAGCTGAATGTTGCATTCAACTATAAACCTCAACTTAAAACTAAACAATACTATATTTGTAGAGAGATTCACTTTGCCATCATCTACACCAATGCATTGTGACAGTACGTGAGGGAGTTGAGTTTGGTTTACACTGTATTGAACAGAATTCCAGTTATTTCAAGGCAGTTCAGCTTGATATGGAAATATAGTACAAGGTGATGAAAGTCTCCGACATATACCAGTTAGTTAAAGCTGATAAACTCAGAGACATGAGCTGGCAAACCAGGGCTTAGATTTTCAAAGCTCTCTTAGCGCTAAGATAGTCGTGAGTTAATGTTAATGTATGGCACTTACGACTATCTTAGTGCTAAGAGAGCTTAAACAATCTAAGCCTAGGGGTTCTAGGATTTGAACCCCTGATCATAGGTTTTTGACTTGCCCAAGGGACACAACTCTGCATAATGAATTGTGCATCTTTGACAACTGTGTTGCCCATGTCCCTACAGCAACCCAGTGAATGATGTTACATGCAATCAGTAACAATATAACATTCTTGACAATTTCTAAACCATGGCGTAATCATTGACCTTCTGATCCTTTCTTTTAACAAGCATACAGATGTGACATGAATGCTGTCTAAATATTTACATATTCTAGACACTAATCATCATAACTTTTTTAGAAAATATGCCAGTTTTTCAGTGATTATTCAAGAGTTACCTGTATCTACATTATTAATACACATATTGACATGCTGTAAATATTAATATCAGTGTTAGGTAACAGAATATGTTACAGTTAGCAAAAATCATCATGTAAAGATATTCACAAATCCACAATGCAGAAACAGATTTTCTTTTGTCAGTTGCTAAACCCAAATTACAAGTATACACCACACCCTGAAACAAACTCTTGCGAGATATATTCTGAAAAATGCATAGTAGCCTATCCATGTATGCATTGTATGGGTATGCCTTGTAGGGGAAACTAATGCAAGAATACAACAGGCAAATATATTAAATAACATCTTTTCTGATGACTAATGTTTGCTATAATAAGTAAGAGGGACCAATGAACTTGCAACATGCTTGAAACACTTATGCTACATTGTTTAACATGAGATGCAGCACAACTGACTCAGCTGGTATATAACAGTTATAAGGTGAAACAATGTGTAACTAAACATGTTGAGATAACTGTGCACATACCATACCACAATAATGCAACATTGTATAAAGGTAGAATAGCCATCTCCTACAAATGAAATTCAACATTGTATTTGACATGGCTTGGTGCTCAGCTGTTAGGACATTGGGCATGTGTGCATTTTGAATCAAATATAAAACAGAGAGATGTGCAAAGATTATATACATTAGGGACAGGCAAATAACAAACAGTTAATCTATCAACTAGCAAATTTTGACAAGAACCAGGTAAACGTAAACATACATTCATAAAACGTATGTCGTGGTCAAACAAACGAGGGGTTTGTATTTCAACAGTCAAGAGTTTTCTACATTGAAGATTAGTATATAATTTAGTTGTATTCATCAAAGATCACCAAAACAAAGCTGTGGGAGTCCAATGAGAAGCACAAAGATATTATGTAATATTACGTTTGTGGCGAAAATGACAGGTCGGAAGTGAAGTCCGATCACATCGCAACAGTCTGGCGCCAATAGCCTTTCCTTATTCTAATTTAACTGTTAACTTATTTACGTTTGACAGTTTCATTAATGTGTAAAGGGGCCATAATCGCAACTTTCCAGGTAACTGCCAAAGGTGTAAAGCAAAGCTAGTCACTGTTAGGTGTGTGTTACGTGGGTACGTTTCACGGGACATTTCGCCACAAACAGCTAGTGCGACAGGTGCCCGTTCCGTCGCGCGTGTTTATTTGCACAATACGGGGGTCTGTGGTGCATACTTACTATTGTAGCATGCTCATGTATTCCTATGTTAATTTCTCCTGCATTTTGCGGGTATATAACCATTGTTTTTAGCTTGTGCGGCACACAAAATAATCAAAATATCAAAATTTTGCATATATTTATCCGAGAACATGGCCGCAGCTTTACTGCGCATGACACCCAGCCCAGACGGGATCAGCGACATCTTGCGGCCATTTGATAACATTTTCTTGATGAGAAGTGTTCTATCCGCAGACTGACTGGGGCATAAAATGGACAGAGAAATACGAAGAAAAACAAATAATCTGTTGATTGCGTAAATTGACTGCAAACGGGAATCATTGTGGCCGGTGCTGTTAACAATAAAGTAACAAATACCATCTACGTGATTTGACGAGATTTTGATTTATGGTGACAGAAGTATAATGGCAGTTGATTGTTTAATCTCGTGTATTTCAATTGGTCTTCAATTAAACAATGAAACCACCCAAGCGTGAATAAGCGCAACGGTGATGAGTGCCCCTTGGTCGTGATGAGTAGCGGGTGCATTGTTGTCACAATAACCGTGAAATTAGCGGTCGGACGGTTATAAACGGGTCGGGCTGATTATAACAACACTTGAGTCGTATCTGGTCATTGAGCCTGTTTACACAACTGACACTTTGGGGCACCCATTTATTATCCGCAATAATTCTCATAATATTTCCCTAAAGAGGGAAGAAAATAGCAACCTCAGAAGTAATTATTACTTATTGGCATTAAAAGAGAGTATATGGTCTCTACATTAACCCTTGACTGAATATAGTCTGTATCACAGTCCCTGAACCACATTATATTCCTTCCACCCGGCCATTTCTGCAATGCTAAAGCTCTTAATGAAGCAAGTCTAGATTTCCTCAGGTTCTGAATGTCCCATCACACTGGGACTCTTTTGCAATTTAAAAAAATCGTTTGTTTTCATCAAAATTATATGTAATCAGAGACTAAGCGTTAGTCTAGACTGAATAGAGTGAATGAACGGGTATTTTCGTCGCTTTCCACAATCTTGTATCCATTGACAGCGGTCGCCAACAATGACATATAGAGGTGTGACGATACAGAAATTTCACGATACGATACGTATCACGATATCTTGGAACGATACGATTCGATTCGATGCATATCACGATATGCTTTCTTTAGTTACTTTCTTTAAAAAATCTTATTTTAATAGCAAGAAATTTTGACATAACCATCAATATCTAATGTTAATTAACAATTTTAAGGTCAACGATACATATCACGATACGAAAAAACGTATCGATATATTTATCGTCAGATAAAGTATCACGATTATCGATATCACGATATATCGTCACAGCTCTAATGACATACCATCAATAAGGGAATCAAACATGTTTCTAAAATTAAACGTACCATGAGGCTGCGCAACAGACCGATGTCCATGCACGAAAAAATAGTTCGATCATATTGCCTTTTTATGTGTATTTTATAAAAGAATACATAGCTTAACGCCTTTAACGTCAAGTAAATGTTGCTTAGAATACTGTATCCTTGAGACTGGAGGCCGTGTGGTGGAAAACACCCTCGAGGCGACTTAATGGAGCGGTTAGACACGGAGACTTGGTTGATTTCCACGTCATCTTACCCCATTGCGTGTATGGATGTTCATGACGTCGATCACTGGGTTGCTTGGTTCTTATCCAAGTATTTCATCCTATAGCTGGGATATTGTAATCAACGGTTTAGGTTCCTTAAATATACTGCACGTACTCTAGAACAGGAATGTGAGACAATAATTCACATGTTGTTAAGCTCCAAACTGTGGCTATTAAAGACACATGAAAAGGCTGAAGAGATAATTACCCCTTATAAAAATGTCCACAAACATATTATGATGAAAATGGTGAGATTTTTTTGGGGGGGTAAATGAACCAAAACTTCGGAGAAAACGGCCCTTTTTTCTCTTTCACCCCTTAAATGCAATACGGGGTAAGTCCGAAAGGGATGTGAGAAAATGCTCAGAATCTCCGATGTCCTACGAAGTTGCAAGGGGGGAGGATCTTTCGTACCGCATTATGTAAAATATAAAGGTGTGTCAAACATTATAAACGAACCTAGATTTCATACATACGAAATTAATATTTTCTCTGTAATCTTGCATACTCAGTGTAATGACCCCAGACTTATGTAATATATGTACATGTAGGAGAAATAAAAACAATCAAATACAGGCAATTATTCAAACAGACTAACTTACAAACATGATCCATGATCGTCGAGTTCAGTCTGTCATACAGACCCTGAAGCAAATATATCCAAGTCATCCCACGCAAGTCTAGAAAATGTGGCAAGTCTAGATTTCCACTGTTTGTGAAAAAGAAGAAAGTCTCAGGGCTCCTTTTCAGTATATATATTTTTTTTCACTATGAGCTTTTTTTTCTCTAAAATATCTTCATTTCAGAGACTAGTTGTTAGTCTACGTAGAGCTATTCAAGATGTGTTGCCGGCATAGATCCGTTCAATAATCATGTTGCAAAATAGCTAGTCGTGAGGATATACCTATTTGGTCGTTACCGAAAGAAGCGCATGTTGATATTCCGGAAAGCGGTGTACGAGTTGTGGAGGGATGGCGTTAGCTTGCCAGCGGGACAGTTACCTAACTCAGGTATATTGTCAGTTAAACTGACAGCCGGCTTGTCATGCGGTGAACATTTTGGATTGCACATATAAAGATCTCAGAGATGACATTTTGTATTTAACATCCCAATGAGTTGATCAAAAGTCTGAAGAAAAGTATATATACAGTATACTGATGCAATATTTTGATTGCGTCATCAGACATTCAAGTTATCGTTCCGCCTTATATTGAACGTGACGATTAATTTAGATATGTTAGATATTGTCTGTAATTAGGTGATGTCAACAAACAAAACCTAATTTGGTGAGGGTGTTAAAAGAGAGTTGGATCATGGTATTTTAGTTGTGGTTCTGAGAAAATGTACAGAGATCTAAATAAAAATGAATTTCTAGTCCTTAAAACCTCTAGCCATGGATGGTTAATATTATTAAGCTTTAATCCTGATTACAAAAAATAACAACTTCAGCGTTAGTTATTATTATGCTCAAGCAACTTGGGGACACAATTGGCTCAGTCATAAAAAACACTGCAATTTCCTGTACAGAGTTGCGTCCATTGAGAGGGACAGCATCCTGTGAATCCTGATTTTGTGTCAAGGTTTGTCAGCCTGTTCTGGTGACTCTCACCAAAGCAGTATTTTTCGAGTTCTCTCAGCTCAGGCTTGCCTCACATGTACATTAAGCTGACATGGTCAGATATAGCAGGAAAATAAATTGTGAAGCAGCTTTAGATGAAAGTCACTCACCCTGAGATTCCCATTTTCATGCCTGGGATCTCCCCACATCATCACAAAGAGTTTGCTGTTGCAGCTGTTAGTGTGGGGATATTTCTAAACCTGCACAGGGTAAATATTCTGTCCCACCTCTTCATCCAGTATCAGTTAACATTCCCATATTATGGATTAAAACATTTTATGGTTCATGTGGTTGTAAGTGATGTTGGTAATCATCTTTACTGAGTTCAATGGTTAAAGTTGTAATCCCCAGTGATGTGTCCCCGGTAATCTTGCTGGAATATTGCTAAAAGCGGCGTAAAACCAAACTCAGTCAGTCAGTCACTGAGAACAGGACCAGTATCAGGGGCGTAGCTACCATTCTGAAAAAAAGCCCGGGCTTACACATGATTTTTGCTAAAAAGGTTAAGCAAGCCCTCAATACTATCTAAATATAAAGCTTTGCAACCTATCGAGCTTACACGAACAAATTGGCTTGCTACATGCGCCTGAGTATGGAGCAAGAGCCTTTAATGCTTACCGTAATTTGTCACAGTTGTAATTGTAGCAGTGTATGGAGTCATCCCACAGATGACATTCTTACCATGTCAGCTTGCTGACTGTGTTAATCTGTTTGGACATGGAAGTCAGACTTCGGATCAGTAGGTGTGTGGTTCAAATCCCAGCACAACTTTTAATGGCCACTACACAATGTTAAAACCGTGAGCTAATATACCTCTCAATTTAGTAAAGAATTATACAAATTCCCAATTTGTAAAAGCCAACACTTTCCCCAATTCGGATTCTAAGGGTGCTTTGTTTGAAATCCAAGATAAATCTCTGCAGTGGTTAAGTCTTGTACTTCCTACTTCATAATAATATGGTTCAGGAAGTGTGAGACAGACCATTGTCGTCGAACAAGTCCTGAATCTCCTGATATCAACAAAATCTATCCATAAAGATTCGGGTTAGAATTGATTTTCAGCCAGCCATGCTTGTCGTATAAGGCGACTAACGGGGAGCGGTCGGTCAGGCTCACTGGCGTGGTTGACACATGTCATTGTATCCCAATTGTGTAGATTGATGCTCATGCTGTTGATCACTGGATTGTATGGTCCATAGTTGGAATATTGCTGAGTGTGGCGTAAAACTAAACTCACTCACTCATTGCCATACAGATGGAATATTGCTGAATGTAGCGTTAAACAACGAACAAACAAAACAACGACATCAACAAAATCAATCACTTATGGAGAGATGCAGGTAGATCCCTGATATTCACATGTTTTTGTTTCAGCTGTGGTCAGTGGTCAAGTCGTGTAAGCCTGCACAGCTGACCGTGGTGAATGGAGGGAAGAAGGAAAAACTGTCGGGCTTTGACGTGATCCTCGAGGATACCGTTCTCTTCCCTGAAGGAGGGGGACAGGTGATTATCTTCAGGATTTGTTGATAAACTGTGAGAATGTCAGTGTGTAAGGCATTATGTTGAAGATTTTGCAAAATACATTTGTCATTTGAACACTTTGAGGACTTTGTGAACTTTTAGTAACACAATCTTCTGTATCATTATGCGGGTATGGGTATCCCATTTGTTTTAGGTTGTGCAGAGTTACCTCCCTTTTACAGGCCAGGACTTATGATCACTGGTTCTAATCCTGGTTACCCAGATCATATTTCTGGGTTTGGTGGCTCCATACTTATGATTATAGGTCAAAACAAAGTGGAAAACACCTGTAACTTGCTTAGAATAACTATGTTATTACTCTGATAATTAACCAAGATGCTTTGTGTTTGTGTTTCAGCCAGATGACCGGGGTTCTGTGAGTATGTTTCTTGTCCTAAAAGACATTGGCCATAAAACAATGCTTAGAATATCATTTCATTTTGGCATAGTAAAACAAGAACATTAAATTAATCATAACAACCAAATTGCTAAATAATTGTTAGTGTGAAATCTACAGATGTGTTTAAGATTAATTTCATCATGTATCAGATGAACATACCATTTTTAAGATGAAACTATGTTGCGTGTTGAACATGAGGTTGATTTCAGTGTGTTTTAGATCACTTTCTTGTGTTCAGGTTAATGGAACATTTGCGTTAAGGATCACTTTGGTGTTCAGTTCAGTAGTGTGTGTTGAGGTTGATTGGTTGGTTTGTCGTTTTACGCCACACTCAGCAATATTCCAGCGGTCTGTAAATATGTGTGTGTTGAGGATCACCCTGGTGTTCAGATAGCACTGATCGCGCTAACGCAAAAACCTGCGAGTTTCACACAAATAAATCTACATTTCATGCACGATATTTTCTACCTGCGTGTTCTGCACGCAAAGCATTTTGTGTTCTGGGTTCTTACATTCCTAAATTACTTCCTAATTCTCATGATGTAAATCCCCAGGTTTATCTATAGCGATCTCGCCCGATCATGGTGAGCAAAACTCCGAACCCCTATATGACCTCCAAACCATGTATGACCATATATGTCACAAATTCATACCCTTTATTTATAGTTGTTCGTGGTTCGAGAGATTTTTAGTCTGTGGGGTAGCCTAGTGTTTTAGGCGTTAGCTCGTCATGCCGAAGACCCGGGTTCGATTCCCCATGTGGGTACAATGTGGAAAGCCCATTTCTGGTGTGCCCAGCTGTGATATTGCTGGAATATTGCTGAAAGCAGGGTAAAACTAAACTCCCTCACTCACTCAGCTAATTTGACTTGCAAATGATGATAAAATGATCTGAAATGCAAGGCTATAATAATAATAATAATGCTAATAATATGTCAAAATGTTATGGGGGTTCTATGCCCTCATACCCCCCCAGGAACCTCGCCACTTCTTTGCTCGAGCATGCACCGCAACACGCAAGATACCAAGGGCTATGCGTTTTAGGAACGCAAAGCTTATTTTCCTACCGCTAACGACCAGTTAAAATCAGGTTTGAAATTGATCTTCAGTAACCCATGCTTGTCGTAAAGGCGTTGATCACTGGTAGGCCTGGATTGTTGACAGGTTGACCCATATAGGCTCCCAATGGAATATTGCTGAGCTCATGCTGTTGATCACTAACCTCACTCACTCACTCCTACCATGAACACTGGAGAGGTAGAGGTATGTGTGTTGAGGATCACTGGTGTTCAGATGAGAAGGGTGCATGTGTTGAGGATCACTGGTGTTCAGATGAGAAGGGTGCATGTGTTGAGGATCACTGGTGTTCAGATGAGAAGGGTGCATGTGTTGAGGATCACTGGTGTTCAGATGAGAAGGGTGCATGTGTTGAGGATCACTGGTGTTCAGATGAGAAGGGTGTATGTGTTGAGGATCACTCTTTTACTTGTATCCATGGACAGTGCTAGGAACAACTGTTTAGTTCAGGGTAGGGTATTGATAGTCTCCAGAAGTGTGTTGAGGATCACTCTATGGTTCAAATCTGTGGAGTGAGTTGAGTTTGACTGTTTCCTGTTCAGATATGTGGGGTGTATCAGAGGTGGAAATAACCCATTGCCCGACGTCCCAGTCCAGTGCTTTTTTCTGTCGGGCAAGCAAATTTGTATATCACGCTGTACCGGTGTCCAGTTGACTTTCCAATGTTAATTATGTAGCTTATATAAAAATTGAACAGGCAAATCAGCCGGTATGGTGGAAAAATTATCAGGCCCCGATTTTTCGAAACAAACTTAAGTCTGAGTTTTGACTTAAGTTCGAATTTTTACTCAAATTTGAGAAAACGCATTTCCCAGAATGAACTGAAATATTAAACTCAAACATAGTAGACAGTTTGAGTTTGGTGAATAGAATACTTAAGTTGTTTGGGCTTTTTTATTAAAAAAGGAAGCTGAGTTCAAAATTCAGCTGTTTTAAATTGTCAAACTTTTGAAATTTGAGTAAAAACTTAAGTTTGTTTTGAGAAATCGGGGCCAGGGCAAGTGACTTTACATGTGCCACTGTCCTGGAGTACACTAGCAATTTTAAAGTTATTTCCACCCCTGTGTATCAAGGGTATATCTCTTGTGTTCAGATCAATGGTGTGAGTGTGTTGAGGATCACTCGTTCGGGGGCAGATGCAGTCCATTTTGTCAGAGAGGAAATACCCCCAGAAACGAAGGTGGATCTGCAGGTTGATTGGAAAAGAAGATTTGACCATATGCAGCAACACTCGGGTAAGTCCTTCCGGAGAGTGACCTGCTCAGCTGTCCTCCATGAAGCATGGGTACAGGTGGCTCAGTCATCAAAGGGGCACAATTTGCTGTGCAGAGTTTCGTCCCTTGCAAAATGGCAGGCCAAAATCATTGTACAAAATTTACGCTGGTCCTGTGGTCCGTGGCTAGTAAAAAATTATCAGGACCACTAAATGATAAGTTTGCAGTGGTCCTGGTGGCCAGTGAATTTTGTATTGATAGTTAAAGGTCACATGCAACGTAAAACACAACTTTGCAGATTCTGATACTTTTCGGTATGGACTTACCGAAACAAATCATCAAAAATGCAAATTCAACTTATAAAGTTGAAATATAACGCGATGAAAAAACACGCGAGAAGTCGGAGTTCAAACGATTCACTAATTTTCCCCAAGCGCTTGGGGGAAGAAAGTGGTTTCAACAGCTGGGCTGCACATGTACATTGAAATGGGTTCGCGCAGCTTGGAAGCGGGTTGTCTGGTGAATACTCGGTGAAGGCTTTGGTGTGAGCTATTTTTCTAATGTTTTGTTGATATTTCACAGACGCGAGCTTTTTATGTTATGACAGTAGATTACCGATTTAACTGTTTATATAATTTCATTTGCTATTTCACCACACGTTCTTCTTACTGAGTCGTTTTCTCAGTTCGATACTTAAAAGCAATGTCATTATTTAGCGTTGACAGAATTTCTAACTGTGATGTAGATATGTCGTTGTCACAGACAAAACTCAATGTCTGTTTTATTGGCACCTATGTGTCTGCCTGCCTGTCTGCTAATGACAATATTCAATACACAACTGCGATCACTGACCACATGCAGTTTGAACTTAACACCTATCAGGCTATACACCATAAACAAAACGCATTGATTTTTGGCCCGAGTTCGGTCTCTGTCACATTATGTAATTACACAGACAGGCAGGTGTGATACTTCTACACATGACATGTTATGATGTCTGTTGATTGCAAAATGTTATACACAAAAAATGAGCTTGTATTTACAAAACCCAACATCTCTATATACCGGTATACAAACACAATGAGCCGTGAGGGCATCTGCAAATGAACCAGCCGTTACACTTGAGTGCACACCCACCCACTCTGACTGGGTTCGGTATCCCGGCTGCTTCGTTTCTTGGGAAGTAAACCCAAGTACAAAATATTGCACTTTTGATTTGCGATTATACGCTTATAATTTTGTTTATGTTTTTTCATAATCAGCAATGTATATTATATGTCATGAATAAGTGACAATTGTGTTTTAATTATGTTTGATTTTTTGGTTGCATGTGACCTTTAAGTAAATCTATGAATGTTATGTTGGACCAGTGAAGTACAGACAGGACCACTAAATTATTATTGTCCACTCACAGTTCCTGTGGTCTCGTGGGAAATTTTGAAAGATTTCTTTCCCTGCAGAATCGTATGAACAAGGGTTCAAATTGTGGTCCACCCTAATTAGGTACCTAGGTTTATCAGCATAATGCCCTTGCTTGTTGGATTCATTCATTCATTCATTCATTCATTCATTCATTCATTCATTCATTCATTCACATCCTGTCTTCTGTGAAGGCTGACATATAATACTCATTTTAAGTATGTTATGAAATTTTGTGTTTGTTAAGCAGGAACTAGGTAAATAGCAACTAGGGGTGGGTATTGCAGGGAATTTTCATATTGCGATATATTGCGATACGAAAGCATGTATTGCGATATGTATTGCAATATATTGCAAGAAGTTATTTTTTAACCAAAAACTACTTATAGTCAGTCGAGTTAATGCTTGATTTATAAAGCAAAAACACAACAAAATCAAAATGCTTGATTAGGCTTTAATAAAAACTTTTAATCATGACAAAATAAAATTGTAAATAATGTTTGACACAAATGAAACAAGGAAAGGAACAATTTAAAAACGGAAATATCCGAAGATTTCCGAGTGTTACAAAGTTTTCCGAATGCGTGTCAAAATACCATTTTTCGATCAGCATATCACAATACGTATCGTTTTCATGTCTGATCCGGTAAATACCGGTAAACCGATTATATTGCTCAGCCCTAATAGCAACACATGTTTTCTTGTTAAAACACAAGTTGGGAAACTGGAAGCTTCTGGATGAAGCCCATTTTACACCAGTGAACAATTATGATGTAATTACAATAATGTCCTTTTATGATACGGCAAAAGCCACTCAACACAATGATACGGGTGAAGCATTACTTTTGCTTGGTAAGTGGATCAGTGTGCTCTCAGAGCTTCAAGGGGAGTATACAATCTGTCAATCTTTAGAATGTTAACAGTCACATTCTCTTCCTATTGGGTACCCATTGACTGCTGGGTGAACAGAGGCATGTTTCAAACCAAGTATCTTGCTCATGGAGAAACTGTATGTGCTGCATGTGCTTCTGGTTGAGACATGGGCATTAGGATCACTATCTAGCTGCCTGTCAGACCTCAGAAAGTTAACAGTCACTTGACCATTTCAACCCTCCGGGTACCCATTTGCGACTGGGTGAACAGAGGCATATTTCAAACAATTTGTTTTGCCTGAGGAGACATTACATCTGCTACCTATGATTGAGGCCCCGTTCCTCAAAGTGAGCATAGCGCTACGACAGTCGTAAATCTATTTTAAATTTAAGGAGTTACGATCATCTTAGCGCTACAATTGTTTTGTGGAACAGGCCCAGTAACAATACAACATGATTCTGTGTTTCAGGACAGCATCTGATCACTGCTCTGGCGGATTCGATGTTTGGCTACAAGACAACATCATGGTAAGACATGAGATTATTGATGGTCAATGTGTGTCATATTGATTTACGGGTGTCAGAATGTTTGTATTTCCCCAGCGATGGTGGGAGTAATACATAATTCCTGCATGAGTTTCATCGAAGCAGTATGACACTTATTATCCATTGTTGCTCTCATGTAATTAGTCATCTTGATTGAATGAAAGTGGCAATTTACCTTATGACATCAACATCCTTTAAATTATTTATGTTTTTGTTATGAATTTGCTAATTTGGTATTCTCCTAAGCAGCAAATGTTTCATCCCCGTGCTGGTCTGAATCCAAGTGGATTCTGGGTAGGATGTTTGTCCCCAGCAACTTACACTTTTTCACAGGAAGCATCTGAATTCTTGGTTGTCAGTGTCAGTTACTCAGTGACATTTCATTGTATCCATATTGCATAGATACATGATTATACTGCAGTTCCTGGATTGTATGGTCTAGAGACTGCCTCCATGGTGTAGTGGTTAGAACGTCTGCCCGGAGAGCGGAAGGTCGCGGGTTCGATCCCGGCCATGTCATACCAAAAGACGTTAAAATATGGTACTTGTTGGTCCCTACCTTGCACTCAGCATTAATGGGTACAACAAGGACTGGTCGGCTTGGAGTCAGTATAATGTGTCTGAGTGGGGTATTAATGCTTATCTCACCCGTGAAGATCCGGGGTAGAATAGGTCTTCAGCAACCCATGTGCTTGCCATAAAAGGCGACTATGCTTGCAGTAAGAGGCGACTAACGGGATCGGGTGGTCAGTTTCGCTGACTTGGTTGACACATGTCATCGGTTCCCAGTTGCGCAGATCGATGCTCATGGTGTTGATCACTGGATTGTCTGGTCCAGACTCAATTATTTACAGACCGCCGCCATATAGCTGGGATATTGCTGAGTCGCGGTAAAAACTAAACTCACTCACTCACTCATTAATGCTTATCTCAGTGAGCTAGCACTATAAAACCAGCCGAAGTCTGGGCTAGTACAAGCAGCCACACATTCACACACATGCACTTCGTCATATGAGCGAAATATTCTCAAGTACAACGTTAAAACCCCATTTCACCTCACCTATGGTCTAGACCTGATTGTTTAACTACCTGCGTGTTGTAGTATACAAGGCAACCTTAGCACTATGACTGTCATAAGTCTAAAGTTAAAGTGTGGAAGTTCATCACCTTAGCACTAATATCACTTTGTACAACGGCACACTGGGCCACCAAGCAATCTTAACACCGGCACCATATTGCTGTGGCGTTAAACAACAAATACAACTTTGGCCTCATATGGTAAATAGGTTATGTAAGTTGATGTTAATAACCTGATAACTTCTTACAATAAAGTTGGTATTGTTATGAAACTTTTCGACTGTCTCTGTTCATCTCACAGCAGCTAACTATTCAGAAGATGATAACCCAAACTTTCCATTTTGTTTCCCAGCTAAATCTGTTTCTTTATTCTTTATTCAGGAATCTGGGAGAAAAGGTGTCCTTTATAGAGCTGGATACCCCCAAGGTGACAGCTGATGAATTGACGACACTTGAGGAAACGGTCAACGCCAAGATCCGAGAAGGTGTCGCCATGACACCCAAGCTGTATGAGAATAAAGATGACCCGGAGCTGGCTGCTGTACGTGGGAAATTATCATCAGTGACCCTCAACAGAATTCTTTGCTTTTCGCTTTCTTGTGTAAAATGATAACCAAGTTAATCCAATCTTTTCATCTGTGGATTTATCGGCGTCAGAATTTTGCAAAAGAAATTGCCTTTTGATTGAGGTTGTGTCTCTTTTATCCTGAGGGTATTATGCCCCCAATTGTTTTAGATATACAGTTATACCATAGAATTCCATTCGTTGGGTGACACTTTTGTTCAACCAATATCTTGAAAACTGATGGTTGGATTGTTTTAGAATTTTGGGATCACCTTCTTTGCCTAAATGAGAGGCAAATTTTGCAGATTTTTGCAGATTTTTTAAAGAATTACAGCAATTTAAAAATTTGAACATTGAAAATTGTTTTTGGGCTCCCAGTCCCCAGATGACCACATGAGTCCATTCACTGTTGTTAAACTAAATACATTGTCTTCAGTACGTCTTGTGGTTTTTAACAGGTTCGGGCTCGCGGTCTCCCAGATGACCATGTAGGCCCTGTTAGGGTTGTTACAATCGAAGGCATCGACTCCAACATGTGCTGTGGCACTCATGTCTCCAGCATGGCACATTTGCAGGTGAGAAAAATACTGATTACAGTGTTTGCTGAAAAATAATATAGTTGCTGATGCATTTACATTTGAAATATATTGAGACTCCGATCAAAATCCAAAACACTAATTTTTTTTGTGAATGATGAAGCTGTCTCAAATGTTATATATGTCCTGCTGTTCTTCCCGTATACCTAATTGGGCTGACCGCCTCCGTGGTGTAGTGGTTAGAGCGTCCGCCCGGAGAGCAGAAGGTCGCAGATTCGATCCCCGACCGCGTCATACCAAAAGACGTTAAAATATGGTACTTGTTGGTCCCTGCCTGGCGCTCGGCTTTAATGGCTACAACAAGGACTGGTCGGCTCAGAGTCAGGCAGTAAAACCAGCTTAAGTCTGGGCTAGTACAAGCAGCCGCACATACACATACACCTACACACACATGCACGTCATCATATGAGCGAAATATTCTCAAGCATTACGTTAAACCCACTTTCACCTCACCTCACCTAGTGGGACTTGTTCTCAGATTTGAGTAGATGACCTTGAGGTTCAGGGTCGCTCAGTATGATCTTGGCATCAGAAATGTTTTCAACATGATAAATGAAGTAATTTCGAATTGAAATTGATTAGGGATATTATGCAACCTCTCTAAGGTAGGATTTTGTCCAACCAACATTTGGGTGAGCGTCATGTAAGGTCAAGGTCACAAGAACTCCCAAGTTATGAAGCATGGTGTAAGTTTCATGAAATTAAAGATTAAGTAGATTAAAGTAGTAAGATGAATAGTAAACTACCTATATAACAAACATATTATATACGAACTGATGGACATAATGAATTTTGTTATTGTTTTCCCTGACAGTTTGAAATGGGAGATAACTTTTTATCTCCCCTTGTCATATCTTGCCAACAGGCGGCATTCTTCTGATATATGTAGTTTACAAAGACAGTTCTGTTCAGACATTTCATAATACGGAATATCTTTACACAAAGCTTATGTATAAATGTGTATTCCTTTAATGATGTTGGGAAAATATGAACTGACTTTGGCTGATTTTTTTTTCAGGCGATAAAGTTGTTGTACACAGAGAAGGGAAAGAAAGGGAAAACCAACTTGTTCTTTGTAGCTGGGGACCGGGTGTTGTCCTACCTGGGACGGTGTTGTAGTGTAGAGAAAACACTCACGGGGGTACTCAAGTAAGTCACCGTGTCATGTTTGGGGTTGGGGGGGTAATACTGCCAAGTGTGACATTAAACAACAGACATACAGTCTCAGTGAGTGAGTGAGTTTAGTTTTACACCACTTTTAACAATATCACATCATGGGACATCAGAAATTGGTTTCACACATTGTACCCATGCGGGGAATGGCACCCAGGTCTTCGGCGTGCCGAGAGAACACTTTATCACTAGGCTACCCCCCCATACAGTCTCAGCAACACAACTCACAAGAAAATGCATTCGTCCTAAAGTCTTTATTGCAGTGGGTTAGCCTAGTGGGTAAAGCATTCGCTTGTCACACGAAGGCCCAGGTTCGATTCCCCACATGGCTACAATGTGTGAAGCACATTTCAGGTGTCCCCACTGTGATATTGCTGGAATATTGCTAAAAGCGGCGTAAAACCATACTCACTCACTCACTATAAAAGCAGCGTTAAAGCTTACTCACTCAATCACTTGTACTTTGCTAAATAAGGACCAAAGAAGTAGTTTTATTTTAAAACATTCCATTGAATACATTAAGATACTTCTGAAATTAACAAAATACAAACATTTACATGTAACAATTTTGAACTTATGAAGAATATTTCAGTGTCCTTCAATCAATATTGCAGAAATAGTACTAACTGCAGTATAAATCCACACTCAGATGGTGACTTTAACCCCAGAGTTCTCTTCAATAAGGGAAAGATGTCTTGTTTCCAGAGGTCCTTTAGACCAGCATGTTGATCTGGCAGACAAAGCTGTGAAGGGCTGGAAGGCTGCCCAGAAGGTAAGGGTTTCTCACTATCCAATAGAATCAAGGCCATCTTGCATTCGTCACCACTCACCTCATTCTGTAACCTCCAAGAAGACTCGTCCCTCTATCAATGCTTGTTATGTGCGAAAATATGACAAACCAATCAGAATACGCATAAATGACTGCAGTGCTTTGGTAAAAATAATCTCGAGTACTTAAATCATTTATGGCATTATGTCATTGTTTAAAAAATCATGAAAATATGTATCATCATATTGAAAGTACAAAGAACTTAGCTAACAGGATTTTGCTGCCTATTATGGTGTTTTTGATAAGAATCATGCGTTTGACAGTGAGAAATTCAAATACACGTATGTGCGTCACGTGAATGGGGCATCTTGATACATTTGTCTGTGGAGAGTTGCCTCCCTTAGGCATTCCAGAATCCTATGATTGTGGGCCCTGATTATGTTTCCTAGTTTGTTTGCAGCATATTTATGCTTCATGGCTTTGACTAGTGTGGTGAGGATCTTGTGATCTACATCTCTTCTGGATTTCCTCTTGCATTACGACTCGTGAAGGTCCGGGTTAGAATACTGATCTTCAGTAACCCATGCTTGTCGTAAGAGGCAACTAACGGGATCGGGTGGTCGGGCTTGCTGACTTGGTTGACACATGTCATCGGTTCCCAATTGCGCAGATCAATGCTCATGCTGTTGATTACTGGATTGTCTGGTCCAGACTCGATTATTTACAGACCGACGCCACATAGCTGGAATATTGCTGAGTGCGGCATAAAACTTAACTCACTCACGCACTCTTGCATTATGCTGACATGCCATGATATAATGGAATAGTGTTTGGAGCGGCGTTGAACACAAGTCACTCTGACTCATGCACATACAGATGCATGCACTCACTCATAGCATCTGACCTGTTTGTGTGTTGTTCCTTGTCAAGAACGTAGCAAATGGGGCACTCACTGCAATGTTGGTCATTTCATATTGAGAGACAACACAAAATTAATAGTTCGAAAAACCATGTACATATTGTAACCTTGTAAGTATTGTAATATTGTAAGAATTTCAATGCTCAGTATCATTTTACCTCAACATGTCCATCCTTGACAGTACTCCGAAAGCAATACTTACAAAATAAATATGGAATTTTACTTTCCTACAATTTGCTTGTAAATGATCCTACAATTTGCTTGTAAGTGATCCTAAAATCTATTGTGTGCATTTCATTTGTTTGAGCCATTGGAGTTTGATTTTTTAAAATTGACTGACTATTGACTTAATGCCATGACACACCTTTTGGACCAGACAATCCAGTGATTGACATCATGAACATCAATCTACTCAGTCAGGATACATCAACCAAGTCAGCACGTCTGACCTACCTGACTACCCAATCCCATTAGTCACCACTTATTATAATGAGCATGTTTACCTGAAAACAAATTCTATTCACAGGTGTGAAAGAACAGTGTTTGTTTTCTTTGTTTCCAGGGACGGTGGGGTAGCCTAGTGGTTAAAGCGTTCTCTTGTCACGCCGAAGACCCGGGTTCGATTCCCCTCATGGGTACAATGTGTGGAGCCCATTTTGAGTGTCCCCCGCTGTGACTTTGCGGCATAAAACCTTACTCATTCACTCAGTTTGTTTCCATTCGACAATTATCATCAATGACATCAATTATTATCAATAACATTATCTGGGTGTTTTTATCCAGATGTCCACAGGCTTGCTGAAGGAGGTAGCTGCTTTGGAGGCTGAAGCATTCAAGTCTAAAGCAGAGAAGGACAATGTGTTTGTGACACATAGGTAAGCTAACGTTCCACTAAAGAACAAATTCGGCACTTAAAATCGAGTAAAATATGTTAACTCAGAATTTGTCTGATGGTATATTCTCTGTAGACTGTTTTGGTGCTCATAGGGGCAGTTGGGTAGCCTAGTGGTTAAAGGAGAATACGAACGAAAACAAAACTTTTGATATATTGTAAAAGATATTCTAAAAGTCACCTTCCGTGATTAAAAGTGAACAAAAAGTTTGTAAAATAGCAATAAAAACACAAAACACGTACTCGTATTTCCGCCTATTACGGAAACACCCGACAGTTAATGAGCAGAGGGGGTATCACGTGACATGACGTCATATGTGCCTGTTGCTGATGGCTTCCTCTATGATTGTACCTCACAACTTAACAGTGTCCATGGATTCTGAAGCAGTAAATGATGTTCCTGATGTCATTTCTGAAATGGATGTTAGACCGTATCAATACGATCCGATTTTACATCTTGCAAGACAATCTTCCTCTGAAGATGAAGAAGAAGAATCAAGCGAAACGGAGGCACCGCTTGAGGTCAAAATAAATTTTAAAATAGACCATATCATTTAACAAGAATACTATTTGTCAGCAAAATGTGATACAGTTCCAACCAGCAAACTCGCCCCTATAAACATATGACCATTCCCAAAGAATTATATTTTTTTAAAATGTGATTCCAGTTCCTTTTGTGTCAAATGTGTGACTGTAGGGTGTCTGGGATGTAAAAAACAAATAATTATGCTTCAGATGGGGAAATAGATATTACCTGCTACAAAAATTACAATGGAATTATTTTGTTGAAACAAAATTAGGATCCTAGTTCTCATTAACAATGTATTAAGTCTCCATACAGGATCCCAGCCTGGTCAAGCAGAGATAATATTTGCGACGCAGAAAACTGGTGAATTATACAATACTAGTCAGGACAACGTATGTTTCCCTAGTTTTGGGTTTGGGAAATAGCAATGGTACTCTGTCATAGCCTTAGAATGACATCTTGTCAGCCAGTGAGAATACAGAACAACTTTCACGGCACACACTACTGACAAATAGCGAGTCTGATGCCGACGTGCGTAATTGGACAAAATGGAAAACAATGAAAGCAACAAGTACTTCGTGATTTGCAATTGTATTCAGCAATGTTTCGGGTAGACTGCAGCATTTAGGGCTCCAAACCGAAAAGAACGTTATAGCGAAACATGTTCAAGCTTATGTGAAATCTCTCACTGATGTTGATAACATATATCTCATGGGTACCAGTCGAACTGACCCAGCTACGAAATGCCCCAGCAAATTTGGTCATTCATTCTAATTTGGTCAAATATATTTAAAATGATTGAATATATGCCAGAAATGCATAGTTTTTGTCAACTTTGATATCAGGTTCTTCATATCTGTAACAGTTATTAGGAAGAAATATTTCTGATAAAGGTTCCATTAGTAAACACATAACTATGTATATATACTTTTATATGAAGAACATGAAACTATGCATTTATGGCCTATATTTAATCATTTTAAATAAATTTGGGCATTTTGACTACCCCCTGGGGCAATTTGAACAAAACTCCGGGGCAATTTTACCAAATTTGCTGGGGCAATTTGTAGCAGGGGCAATTCGACTGGCAATCAGACTTTAATGTTATGTTAAAAATACCACTGACAGTAAGTTGTAACAGGGAATGATGGAGTATAAATGAATCTCGTGGGTCCTTCTTCCTTCTTCAGTCTAGCTTTTGGATTTTCATACCCCATGTGTGCATGTCTCTTTCATATGCGTCCGACTCCGAATGATTGGAACATTTCTCCTGCCTAAATCTGTCTCTTTACTTGGAAAACGGAAGAAATGGTGGCTCTTTCCATTGTTCGATGATTCCGTGCACCCCCAGGCAGCGGAATACACCATCCTACCATTTACAAATGAACGAAACAACACAATTTGTATACTGTAGCTCTTGTTCTTTGGCAATATGGCGGACGCTTGTCACATATGACGTCACGAGCGGAAAGGTCACATGAGTTCCAGCGGAATATGCATAATGCCCGAAGCTCAGATAACAGAAACTGTTTTCGCGATAAAAACATAATAAACCATATTTATGAAATAAAAATTGGGATACATGTTTCTGATGACTTTATCTTTCACCCAGAAAATTATTGCAATTGTCAATTGTCTAGTATCCTCCTTTAAGGCGTTCGCTCTTCACAATGAAGATCTGGGTTCGATACCCCACATGGGCACAGTGTGTGAAGTCCATTTCTGGTGTCCCCAAATATTGCTAAAAGCAGCGTAAAACCCAACTCACTCACTCACTGGTGCTCATGCTATTGACCCTCAGTTTTCAAAATTAATTTCATCCTCAAGGTTGTCATTCTCTTCACACCAGCACAAAACCCAATGCAGTTTCCCTGTCGTTTTGTGGATTAAAGAGGCAGTGGATTAAAGAGGCATTTGGTTAGCCAAATAGGTAAAGCATTTGACTATAACGTGAAAGAATCCCACAGCTTACAGTGTTTTCAACATATTCTTGGTGCGCTCCTCTGTAACATTGGTGGAAAATTAATAATCTCAGAGTCAAAAATGCCAGTGGCCATGTTGGAGGACAAAGGGACACAACTCCTGCAGTACAAGTGGCTTTCTTGTTTCAGGAAGGAGGGTGATGGTGACTATATGAACATCTTAGTTGGGGAGCTGCTGGCTGTCGAGGTGGGTCATATTACACTGGCATTAGCCATTAGCAATCTGTGGGAAATACAAGTGTGTTATGCAAATGACAGTCTGCCATGTGTGTCCATCAGAATTCAGGCTGCATAATTGCTGAAAGGTTGTGTATGCTGCAGCATATACAACAATCATGTCATGATCTGGGAGTTTTGTGCCCTTGTGTTAACCAATACATTATTACTAGTGACATGCAATAATGTTTAGCTTCCAGTTCTGATATTAAGATAGCATGTTGTAGAATGTTTGTTGTTTTGTTTGTTGTTTATTCCAGCTGTCAGCAATATCCAGCTATATGATGGTGGCCTGTAATTACAGGGATAGCAATTTTCTACTGATCTGCAGAATTTCCACCAATTTTATTTCAAACTGATCAATTCTGTGAATCCTCTAAATCCATTGAATTCCCTGAATCCCCCAATTCGATGACACAATATTAAGTTTTCTGCTTAAAAATAGATTTTCCTGTTGCCATAGGGCGGTGGGGTAGCCTAGTGGTTAAAGCATTCGCTCGTCACACCGAAGACCCAGGTTCGATTCCCAACATGGGTACAATGTGTGAAGCCCTTTCTGGTGTTAACCCCCATGATATTTTTGGAATATTGCTAAAAGCAGAGTAAAACCACACTCACTCACTCACTGTTACCATCCCTGTATCTAGTTGACTTGCTGCAAGGCAATCTAGTGACTGACTACGCCATGGTTGCCATGACATGCCATCACACAATTCACTGAGCCTGACCACTTTTTAGGACAAGCATTTGTTTCTGGGATCTATAGTCTTACATGAAATACATTTTCAAAGCAATGCCACAGCCAGTTTAGTCGCTGATGTCCGTTGCACTGCTTCCATCAGTACGTCGATGTAGTTATTCCACTTTTGTGAATGCTTTTCTTCACACAGGGTTTGAGCTGCCTTGTGACTGTGGGAGATGAGAAGGCGGCCGGGCTGTTTGTGTTCGCTGGACCGGAAACTGTTGTCAAAGACATGGGGCCAAAGTAAGGACTTTAATTATGAAAGCTGATTTGATGTTGGAGGTCTTCATTGAATATGATATAGTAACACCATCTAGAAATTTAGTATCAGTCATTATTACCCTTTAGAGAAATTAGAAGTCTGTTGATTGGTTAATAGCCATTGCATATGAAACTGTACTCTAAAGTTTGATGGGTATTGGGAATCCATCTTACCTTATTATGATGTGATGTGATGTGAAATTGGGTTTAACGTAGTGCTTGAGAATATTTCGCTCATATGACGACGTGCATGCGTGTGTATGTGTATGTGTATGTGCGGCTGCTTGTACTAGCCCAGACTTAAGCTGGTTTTATAGTGCTAGTCCACTGAGATACCATGCCGTAGTGAAGTATGAATACCCCACTCAGACACATTATACTGACTCCGATCCGACCAGTCCTTGTTGTACCCATTAATGCCGAGCGCCAGGCAGGGACCAACAAGTACCATATTTTAACGTCTTTGGGTATGACGCGGTCGTGGGTCGAAACCGAGCCTTCCATCCCTCCGGGCGGACGCTCTAACCACTACACCACAGAGGCGGTCACCTTATTATGACCTTGGATATTGAAATCCAACTCACTTGGAGCAATCAACTATTATCATTGCAAAAAGTTCTTTTTATGAACATTATACTATTTTCTTATCTATGAAGTGGAAATAGATTTTACCTACAGATGTATACTAAACAGGTATTATTTGAAATATCAACTCCTTAAAACAATATGTTAACCTGTAATTTGCCAGGTAGTATATGATAGTATGGCTCGTTTGAAACTAATATTCCTGATTGGACAGGAATGTCCCTATGGTCATGTAGATTGAACATCTGCCTGGATGTTGAAAGTCTCTTTGTTTTATCACTGCATTTAACAAAAGATACTAAAAGTTGGTACCCTGTTGTTACCCTACACTGACAAAGCCTGGTCAGTTTGGAGTCAGTTTGGGTGACTGGAGTATCCTTGTTACAGCTACTTGGTATCTCGGTGAGTAGTACAACAAAGCCAGCATTATTTCGGACTAGTAAACACAGCCACACACACCCATGCCTGCATGTTGTTATGTATAAATCTTAAATGCAATATTAAACCCCATTTAATCTTGCCTCATTGTACAGAGGAGTTGATAGAAAGGATGTTGGATGTCTACTAAACAGTTATCTCTCTTCCTTCCAGAATCTGTGATCTGCTGGAGGGCAAGGGCGCCCTGAGTGGGGGGCGGTACCGGGGCAAGGCCAACAAGATGGCCAACCGTGGCAAGGCTGAGGCAGCATTACGGGACTACTTACAGCAGACGAAAGCTGAAAGTTGATTGTGTTCACCACAACTTCCGTCATATGTTGCCTGTGCAAGAAAGAAGATGACTTTGAGATCATAATAAACCTGTTCATTTTCAACACATCTGAATCACCTTAATCGATGAACTTTCAGAATGATTCCTTCATTCTTGTTACTGCAGGATAGTTAAGATGTCTTTCTGTGCTGCAGATGTATCTTTGTTACAGAAGCAAAAGCCTTATGAAGTGATGTTATGGAAGGATTTTAGTATCCTTATGATTGCTTGTTTTGTGCTTTGATATGATGAATGGAATGATTATTTTCTTAAAATTAAATACTAATGTTTGACATGATAAGTGCTTCCGTTATCATAATGACAGCAGAGTATATTGTTTTATGATGTGTGTGTGTGTGAATTAAGCTAATGTAATATGTATGTATCATTCTTATGAATCTGGCTCAATAAAACCACTAGAATGGGTTTGTCTTCTCTTAGCAAGTTGTAAAATGTCATTGCCTTGGAACTGCTTATATTACTAAGTGCAGCATTAAACAAACCAACCAATGGAACGTGCACATCATGACAGCATTTTTTGTTTTCAGACAAACATACATATATCTTAATTTTCATGAATGAAACAACTTAAGATGAATTTGTCACCATTTGACAACTTTTATGATTGTTTTTGATGGGAGTAGAATGTACTTTGCCAGTTTGTATATACTGAGTCAAAAAAGAAACTTCACAAAATGTAATTTTTAAAAATAATGAATAATTTTCCTCTGATGATACATCTATGTATCCGAAATGGGATCCCTATCTTTCGACTCTAGAAAAACGTTAGAAAAACCCACTCAAACCCATCCATTCGTCCTGCAAATGACGTTAGTGCCAAGTCAGGTGTTGCACCTGCAGTCGATCAGGTGTTGCACGTGTAGTCGATCACGTGATCTTCGCATCAAAGTTTTCTTCATATGCACGTGTTTGCATTGGCCTCAAGAATTGAAAAAAACACTTTTAAACCACAGTTCTAACGGTACTTGAAATGCCACGATTGTCAAATGTGCAACATGAACGTGCCGTTGGCATGTTGCAAGCGGGAAGATCAGTTATTGACGTCACAAGAGCAATGGGATGCAGCCGTCGTACTGTGTATGACTTGCGAGGTCGTCTACAACAAACTGGCACCACTTCTGATCGCCCAAGGTCGGGTCGTCCACGTGTGACGTCACGAGCAGAAGACTGTCAAATCGTCCTACGTCACCTACGTGACAGATTTGTGCTGGCTACTCGAACCAGGGCTGAGATGTTTAGAGGTCGACTCCTCACAGACCATTCGAAATCGGTTGCGGGCTGCCAATCTCCATTAGAATATTTATTCTTGTGACTTGACATTCTGTATACCCATGTTTTGGAACGGCGGTGTAGCCTAATCAAACTGATTATGGCACTGTCAGTGTATCGAGTACATCACACAGATCTCAGCAATGAAATAATAACAATTTAACCATCTTACCATCATCTTGTTCTTTTATAGTGCCCTGAAGAAAGAATGTGAAGTTTATTTTTTGACTCAGTATATTTAAATGCTGTTGTGAATTATATATCTTTTGTAATTTACCATATATTTGTGTTAAGGGTTGTATAGAGGATGGTCAGAAGCCTATGATATTGCTGGAATATTGCTTATGGGTTGCCCGAAGTGGAAAATGTCTCATACCTGCATCACCTCAGACTTTCTCCCACATTAAGCTAACACGGTGCTATATAACTGGAATCCTGTTCAAAGCTGTATTAAGAGCAGCTTGCTTGCTTAACAGCTGGACCAACTGAACGTCTTAGCAGGTCATTCAAACACCCTGTACTTAAGGGGTGGTGGGGTAGCCTAGTGGTTAAAGTGTTCGCTCGTCATGCCAAAGAGCCAGGTTCAATTCCCCACATGGGTACAGTGTGTGATATTGGTAGAATATTGCTAAACGCAGCATAAAACTAAACTCACTCACTCACCCTCTACCCTTATGACTGTTGTTTGTAGCCAATGTAGTGTAGATTAATATCTTAGCAATCATGAACTTAATGAACATTAATATCTTTGAATTAATTACATATTACTCGCAAGTAGTTAACTGTAGGACTGTCTGTTTAATATTCTAATATTTTTTAATGGCTGTTGAGATTTGAGACAGAATATTTTTTGTGTCAACTGTTCAGCACATGTATTACCCATCAAAAGTTTAGACTCACTAGTGTAAGTAGCCACTTAATTCAGTCACCTGTTCTAAACTAGATTTTGTAAAATATTGCATTCAGTTGGAAGGTACTGTGTACACATGAACTAATGTATTGTAAAACAAATTGTAACGTTGAAAAAATTATTGTCATGAGTTCAGTAAATGATGAAAATCAGTGAAAATTGGCGTATTATTAACAAAACTTTATACAAAAACGCAGCTGTTCACATGATAGTTATTTGCACATGCTTTTCAGCATGATCCCTGTTCAATTCATCTGCATAAGGTTTGCATTTGGTTCCCCAAGTTCACCCTCGAAGTAACCATATATATATGCATAACACATAGTGAGTGCTTCAGGTGAGTCTAAACTTTTGATGGGTAGTATATGAGATCCCTCCATGTCCATAGAATGAGTGAGTGAGTGAGTATGGTTTTTAGCAATATTTCGGAATATAGCGGGAGACCCCACAAATGGGCTTCAAACACATAGTGAGTGCTTCAGGTGAGTCTAAACTTTTGATGGGTAGTATATGAGATCCCTCCATGTCCATAGAATGAGTGAGTGAGTATGGTTTTTAGCAATATTCCAGAATATAGCGGGAGACCCCACAAATGGGCTTCAAACATTGTACCCATGGGGAATCGAACCCGGGTCTTCGGAGTTACGAGCAGATGCTTTAACCACTAGGTTGCCCCATGTCCATAGAGCAGGAAGTCAGCAGTTTCATCCACTGTCAAACCTAAGTGTGGTTAAAATAAGGTACTTCTTGTTACCCTGCCTGGATGTCAACATGGAGGGAATGTCGGGACTTTAGAAACCTCTCTTTTTGGAAAAGTAATTTGGGAAAACACTTTTAAGAATTGTGAAGATGTCAGCCTACTCATATGTGACAAAACTTGCTGATATATATGTAGATAAAAGTTGCTTTGTTGACAGCCTTCTTCAATATGTCGTGGATGTATTAACAGGTTATTTTGGAAGCCCTCTTTGTGTCCCATGATAAATCACAAAAAGTATGAAATGTGCCATGTTATGGTTACTGTAACCATTATATTTCGGATAATTTCCAAAATACAAAATTAAAACTACGGATGAAACTCAATTATATGACATTAAATGACAATATATTTTTTAATAATAATAATTTTTAAAAAGATACATTTTTGGGTTCGAACTTGTCAAATCTCTAATTCAACACTCAGAATGCTATCACGCATTAATCAATAGGCAAAAGTTATGTCCCTTGGTTTGTTTTTAAGGTTGAATGATCAAGGCAGTTGCTGTTCCGACTCAATGGCTGACGACTCGGGTGAGTATAAACGCTGAACTTATAGTGCTGTCTTGTCGGTGATCTTGTACTGCAGCGGAACTGGTCACGCGCGAGCGGTAATAGTGTGATTCCATGTGATGCAGGACGATGAGTCGGTTGTTCGGACGTCAATAATTGACCTTTTGTTATCGACATGTATAAATAGCCATTTGCTGTGCGCGTTCGTATATCTCCCTAACGATGTGGAATACACACAAAGGATTGATACAGAAATTCACGTTTTTCATGAAGTAATATGATAATCCAATGCTATATAATATTTAGATATTCCATCAAATACATGTTCATTGATGCACGCCTCAGGACATATGATATGTATTTGCGCCAGATGTTTAGGCGTATGTACTTGAGATTCCTTAAATTTTCTCTTGGTGTAAATTTAGTACGTTTTCCGTGGATTCTGAAATAAATGTGCACAATTATTTTCTGATATTATAAACAAACTGGGAGTAACGCGCTCTTGCACCTGCTCGGACGCATGTGTGATCGACTGTGAACAGTTTTCTATGACAATACGACCTGCGTTCGCTATTCAGTTGACTGAAAAGCACATGCTCTGAGTCAAGTCAGAGACCATATACCATCTATTATATGGTCTCTGGTCAAGCACAGTTACTTTTCAACGCCCATTGCCTTTCAATTGCCCTTTTGCTATTGCAAGGTAACTTTTTGAATTTCAATTAAAGTACTTGAATATATGTACACACGGTGACGCATGGGACAGGTGCGTGGCAACTGATGGGTATTTGTTCGGCTTTGAGATTTGTCACCTGAGCCAATTTCCACAACCTTCGTTTCATGACTGCCCAGCACGTATACATTCTAAAGCTATGTTTGTCCTCGCCTTCCCAGAAGACTTTAGTTCATGTAGCTCCATACGCGTGTTGTAATTCTATCCTCATAATGGGCATTTCTGGACAGGTGGACAGTCTAATGACGCCAGTCGCTAAAAGGTACAATCTAGCTATTCTATTCGTATAATCCAGAAATAAGGATTGAAGCTAATAAATATTACTTTCAGGACGTGTCTGTTCGAAAACGTGTTTTATTTTCACGCCAGGACTTGTTCGTGATGAAACTGATAAAATAAAATTGTGTTTATTATGGAAGTTAAAATATGTTTTAAAATACGTACCAGCACACTGAACGTGTTTCTCTTCAGCATTTGTGGCCAACTGTTTGTTTCAGGGAACACACTAGACTAACGATTAGTCTCTGAATATATGTCATTTTGATCGAATCAAACAATTCCTTTCATATTGAAAATTAGTCCCAATGAGAAGAGATACGCCTGACTTGATTCATTTAGGGCTTTAGCATTGCAAAAAATGCTAGTCAGAATGGAAAATAATGTGGTTCAGGGACTGTGAGACAGACCATGGATGCATGCACAAAGACGCATTAGATGTTGAGGGTATGCTAAAAACAATACAGGTACACAGTCAATACAATACAGATACGATGTCAATACAATACAGATACGCAGTCAATACAATACAGATACGCAGTCAATACAATACAGCTACGCCGTCAATACAATACAGATACGATGTCAATACAATACAGATACGCAGTCAATACAATACAGATACGCAGTCAATACAATACAGCTACGCTGTCAATACAATACAGATACGATGTCAATACAATACAGATACGCAGTCAATACAATACAGCTACGCCGTCAATACAATACAGATACGCAGTCAATACAATACAGCTACGCCGTCAATACAATACAGATACGCAGTCAATACGATACAGCTACGCAGTCAATACAATACAGCTACGCTGTCAATACAATACAGATACGATGTCAATACAATACAGATACGCTGTCAATACAATACAGATACGCAGTCAATACAATACAGATACGCAGTCAATACAATACAACTACGCTGTCAATACAATACAGATACGATGTCAATACAATACAGATACGCAGTCAATACAATACAGATACGCAGTCAATACAATACAGATACGCAGTCAATACAATACAGCTACGCCGTCAATACAATACAGATACGCTGTCAATACAAAACAGATACGCACTCAATACAATACAGATACGCTGTCAATACAAACATACGCAGTCAATACAATAACATACGCAGTCAATGAAAAACAGATACGCAGTCAATACAACAGATGCGCAGTCAATACAAAACAGATACGCAGTCAATACAATAACATACAGTCAATACTAAACAGATAAGCATTCAATACAAAACAGATACACAGTCAATACAAAACAGATACACAGTCAATACAACACAGATACGCAGTCACCCGAATGTGTATATAAGAACAATAGGCACTGTTTTCATTCAGGGACCTCAATTCGCTGTTCCGAGTTGCGTCCAGGGGCACACCAAGAAACCTGGTGATCCTGATTTCGAATCCCGGTTCTGTTTGGGCATGTGTGTGGGTTTATCAGCACCATATCTCTGATGGGGGATTTCACAAAGTGGAAACCGTCCCATACCTAAATTATTTGGGGCTTTCCTCCAGCATTAAGCTCACCTGCCAGGACATGACTGGTACTGTTCAAAGCGGCATCATATCTAACTGACGTGACGTTTGGGTGTAAAGAGTTTTGTCAGCCTTCGTACCAACGGCAGTTTCTGTGAAGTTGTTTTAACACACACACACACACACACACACACACACACACACACACACACACACACACACACACACACACACACACACACACACACACACACACACACACACACACACACACACTCACACATTCACACACACACCAAAAACAATGATCCATATGTTACTTTATTTCGTTAATGTTGGATGATTGCCTAATCGTGTTTGTTATTTTGCGCAGCAGCACTCAAGCGCTGTGTGCTCCCCGAGCCTCGTTTTATGTCGATGATTCCAACATGGCGTAGGCGTGGAAAAGGTCAGTACGACCTGCAGCTATTCGGGCCTTGTCCAGGCAAACCAGCAGGTGATGACACGCAGTCTTGGTGATGACACGCAGTCTTGGTGATGACACACACTCGGTCCCCGATCCTCTTATTCTTTTAACCCACCCCCCACCCTCCCAATTAAATTAAGTATGATTCAGCTTCAAATATATACAGGAGATAATTGGATCTTTTTTTGAAATGATGGTGATGTGTAATATATCTGCACATGCACTCGACAGTATTATTATAACAAACATTGGACACAAAACTTAATTAAGATAAATATTTGTGTGGACAGAGTATATCTATATGTGCAGCTTTAGAAAGGTAATCGACAGTATTAACCACTCCAGATATGATAACCGTCGGTGGAAAATGAATAGTCTGATTATAACCCGGATAGAAAAACGAATTGAGAAGGAGAAAGAATATACTGTCCATGAACGAATATATCTATGTAAGCATTAGAAAGGTAATCGTTGACAATATATAACAAGTTTTATGGTAATCGTTGACAATATCGCACGAGTCAAGGTGCTTGAGATCAAAGCGCAGATATCTTAATAAGTTACAGTTTAGATTTTTCATTGTTGGAAATTATTGACGGTAGTTTGAAAGTTCATGTGTACATAGTATTCTCCACGGGCGGATCCAGGAGTTTGGAGAATGTGTGTGTGTGTGTGTGTGTGTGTGTGTGTGTGTGTGTGTGCGTGCGTGTGTGTGTGTGTGTGTGTGTGTGTGTGTGTGTGCGTGTGTGTGCGTGTGTGTGCGTGTGTCATGAACTGCTAAATAATAAATCAGTCTAGGGAGGAATGAACCTCAGGGAAAGTTTTTTCTCTTGTTCTGCCCTGTTCTCTTAAATTGAAAATACAATTCACCTCAAGTTAGTTGTGAATCATGACATTTATGCACACACCTTTCCCGTGGGCGGTTCTGCCATTTTCAATTTTCTGGGTGGACACCAACATAATTGTTAATTTGGATCGATGAGTCTCGTTTTACGAAGAATGTTAGCAATATCACAGCGGGGTACGCCAGAAGTGGCTTTCACACATTGTACCCTTTTGTGGAATCGAACCAGGACGCTTTAACCATTAGGCTACCCCACCGCCGCTGTTATTCTTGGAGATATTACCTTGTGGGGGACGTGTGTAGTTTTCGAAACTGTCACATGAGTTCAGGTTGCAAGAGAGAAAAAGAGATATATGAAACATCTAATAAGATCTAATGAAACTGGACATTCATGGAAATCAACACTTCCAGATTCTGGGCTACATATACACTTATTCCTATCTTTAAACTCATGGGACAGACAGGTGCGACATCCACAGCCTATATCATACGGTGTAGGACCCGTGAAGGTCCGGGTTAGAATATTGATCTTCAGTAACCCATGCTTATCGTAAGAGGCGACTGACGGGATCGGGTGGTCAGGCTCGCTGACTTGGTTGACACATGTCATCGGTTCCAAACTGCGCAGATCGTTACTCATGTTGTTGATCACTGGATTGTCTGGTCCAGACTCGATTATTTACAAAGCGCCGCCATATCGCTGGAATATTGCTGAGTGCGCGTAAAACTAAACTCACTCACTCATATGGTGTAGTCATTTACCACAGTGTAGGAATGTCCCTCTCAGACATAGCAGAATAATTATTATCAGCCCTGGCCGTATCGATGCCGTTTTATGTAAAGCTTGTGTGCACTAATAATGACAGTACAAAATGACAAATATGCAATTATATACAGAATTTATTGTTAATAAATCATGCGAAACACGATCCATTGTGAAGCTGTATAGAAATGCATATGATAACACATTATACGTACGTCAGAACGACAAACACTGATGGAGTATGTACGTATATATGCTAGACATATATATAGTATATAGTCGCTGAAGGAAGGCACATAATTTTTCCCTTTAACACCGCAAGTGCGTTCAGTTTGAGTTTAAAATTTGAGTCAAGCCAGCCATTCAGTTTTACCATAAATCTGGCACCAGGATTGATTGGACTCCACCTGAGACGACCATTGTTTAAGAAGCATAACCCAAGACAGAATTCGAAACGCAACGCATATAATGCAGTCTAAGGTCAGGCTGAGGTCAACCGATGTTTGACGAATGTCAGTCAACACGTACTGACATTGGTCAAACAAGATTAACATGGATTATACCACGGTCAACGCAGGTTCACATAGATCGTCCACCTTTTCAAACCGGACGCAGGACCTTTTCGGACAATTCAGCATAATTAGGGAATATTATGACTCTGAAACAATTCCACATTGTCTTTTGATATCAACTCCAGTCAATGCATATATCGATGCCAGTCAATTGACTGTGTTATTGTTTATATCCCTTTCAGAAACAGCTCTGTTGCATCGAGAATACCCTTTATCTCATAGAACCTGGGGTCGAGAGACCTAAACTTACACAGGCTCTTCCCAAAGTATAGAACTCAATTTTAATCTTATTATTATGCTTATTCACAAATATTATATCTAATCTCATGTTACAGTTTTGGCCAATATGTCCTAGTACATGTCACCCTGCCCATTCACATCTTTTGATTCTAACGTTGATAATATATACCACCTCGCCACCTATATATTCAAGTACAATTACATTTTACAGGCTCCGAATATTTATGTGTGTTTGCTTTTGAATTTTCCCATGCGGTTTTACTTTAATGCTCCAAAATATTCTGAATAAGATATTTACACTGAACTTGTTATGTTTTCTTTTACAAAAATAATACGCACGAAACAAACATTATCCCATTGCTTTATAAGACTAATTGCAAAACGCATACCAAATGCTTTATTCTCACACAAGCAAATCATCTACGCAAACTAACTGAAATTCACTTTATCTGTCTCACCCAAAAAAGTCGCTCCCCAGCTGACCCTTTTCAAAAGTTCATTGGCATCCTACATCATAGGGGGTTCTCTATTCAAAGCGTCACTACAGAAATAGCTGGAAGTCTGGGTGGCACCTTTGGGAACCCCTCGATAATCTCCAGGGTATACGTCTACCCTGGAGATTATCGAGGATGTTGGGAACCGGGCGTAGTTCGTTATTAGGGCTCCTTTGCCTTTAGGCAGGAGACCTATTGTAATCGTTCGTGTTTTTATTAGGGCTCCTTTGCCTTTAGGCAGGAGACCTATTGTAATCGTTAATGTTTTTATTATTATTATTTATTCTTCCGCCGTATTTTGTACCAGAGCTACAGAGAGCACCGCTGGACAGAATGCCTTGAAAAAAATCACCCAGATGCCCACCGAGGTGTACATATCGCGCTTTAAAATCTGTAGGCTGTAGGCCCAATAGCAAAGGGCAGATAATTCAAAATTAATTCAAAAATTTCAAACGCAAATGCAAATATCTCCAAAACTGATGCTCCAATGTTTGCCAAAGTTCTGGAGCAGATGCGCAATCAAAATGCCTACAATTTCGCCTGGACGGCTCAAGTCGCTAAAATGCACCGTTTGGACGCTATTTGGGATTGAAGTTTTTGGTGATGTTTTCAGCAAAATCCTGACTGCATACCTCCCAAAATGTGCTGCACTAAAACTACAAGGGCTACGGCTTTCAAACGTTGCATACTTTGTGTCTATGCATGTTTCTACACAGTAGCATCGTCAAATGTGCCTATGTTTATATGATGGCCGCCATATTGGACGCTACTTTTCGGCAAAAGTTGTCTTCAAAAACTTTCACGGGCTTCTTTGCCATTTTGTGCCAAACCAAACTTAGCACATACAACACTTTAAACGCTTGTTCTGAAGTGGCCTTTGGTTGTTGAACATTTTCTGTTCTTGGTCCTATGTCAAAAGTCACGTGATGCGGCGGCCATATTGAATTGAAGATGTTTATCGGAAATGTGCAGATTTTGTGGGGTAGGCATTTTTCGCAATCCTTAACTCTGAATGTATGAACTGTAGAACGCTGTAAATGAGCAGATGTACAATATATACCTCAAGTATTATTGCCCATAAGCTATGTTGCGATATCGTGATTAGTTACGGATATCTAGATGTTTGCTTCTGTTGTTTATTTTGTACTAAAATGTATTTTCAAAAAATCGCAGCGTCATAACTATTTCAACTAGGCAGCTAGAATCTGGCAGTACGTAGTAACTAAGTGTGTTGAACAGTTTTTTGTTCTTGGGTGCATGTCAAAATGTGCACTGCTTGGCGGCCATATTGGATTTCGTCAGATTCTGATGATACTACGTTATAAACAGCATAGCTGCTCAAGTTCTGCACAGAAGGCAGTAAAACTTGGCACTATGCATCAACAGAAGATGCTTAACATTTCGTGTTCTTACATGCATATCAAAAATTTGATCGTTTGTCGGCCATATGGCATTGGAAATTGCACAACTGCAGGGAAAAGGGAAAAAAAACTGTTTGAGACGTGCCCCAAATGAAAGAAAAAGAGTACCAAACAAACTCACCCACAACTCCAGGCTGAACACGCTAAATATGACGCAAACAGACTTTCAACAACGTACCAGTCATCATAAATAATGCTTACATTCAAAAACCCAAAGTTTGGGCAAATTTAACGAAATAGGGACTTCTTTATATCACCGACGGCCCAGGGATACATTGCCGAATGTGTCATAAGTTTCATCGACATTTACGGCACGGCAGATTACCCGTGCAAAACATGCGACAGTCTGAAGGAAGGCGCAAGGACGATATCTCCTATAAAGAGACTACCACTGCAAAGCGTAGACCACGTGCAGATATGGGAGACGATGTAAATTTCAATTGACAATGACGAGAGCTAGCGCTACACAAAATTAAAATACACTGCAGTACAGGTGCTATTCCTTCATTGTAATTCAATCTTTTGTAAGGGTTATGTCTTTAGGCAGTATTTAAAGATTGTCAATGATTGAGCGTTCCGGGTCAGGGTAAAAGTTGTAGCTGTGGTCTAAGGGGGGAAACTCTGGTCTAGCTGAAGTAAGCGCTAGTAAAATCGTTCAACAACGACCAGGCGCCGACTTTGCAATGCCCGAAGAGTAATACGCTTTTGCTAACAATTCGGTGCTGTTTGCATGGATTTTAAAACTTCATTGGTGACCTGTATCGAGTTTAGGTGTATTTCCAGTATATATACCTGCTCTCGATTCACGAATTCAGTTGCAACAGATCGAGTGTAACAGTGTAATGGATACTGATGCAAAACTACTGAAGTACCTTAACTGCTGTGTAATCACGAGTTCACTTGCGTGAGCGTGAGCGTGAGTGTGAGTGAGTTTAGTTTTACGCCACACTCAGCAATATTCAAGCTGTATGTCCGCGGTCTGTAAATAATCGAGTCATCACGACTTGTCAGCTACATGTGACGTACATTTAGATTCACATAATGTCAGTCACAGTGAACCTTTCAAATTATATAGTTGAGGCAACAAAATTTTCTGTTTCTCTGACTGTTTGAACAAAGGGTTCTTCTGTTTTGATATTCATGATACCTAAGTGATATTATTTAATGTACGAAAATAGGTTTTGTGATGAGTTTATCGAAACTTAATGACCTCCCAGTACTTCCAGTCGAAGAGCATTCGACTAGCAGTGATATGATTCATATTAACTAATACCATTACTACATTCATGAGATATGTGAGAGATGCAAAAGGCTCCAAAGAAGTAAAGCCAAGGAGCCCTACATCGCTGCTCGCAGCTATATTTCTTTTTATGTAATACCTATTTATTACATACTTATCAATATATATACTATCATTAGGTATCTATTCAGGTCAGCCCCAAGTAGTATGCCTCCTGCTGGTATTGACATACTGTTGGAGCTAGACTCATATTGACTAGTATGATCATCTAGCTAGCAGTCATACCCCATGTCCCTTAGTCAAATATATTTACAGGCCAGGGCCTAGATTTTCGAAGCTCTCTTAGCGCTAAGATAGTCGTAAGTGCATTAACATACATTAACATTAACTTACGATTATCTTAGCACTAAGAGAGCTTCGAAAATCTACACCCAGGAGTCCTGTCGTGGCTATCATTTTCTACCAGTAAAAACCTGTTTTCTATATCGTATATTCCAAATGTGCTAGGTATAAATATTGCTTCACTATGGGTTCATATACATGTGTGTATTGTTCTATTTTCCATTGGCCCTTCTTTATGTACAGCGCACCTAATTATAGGGCCACCCTGGTTATAATGCCCCTGGATATAATGCCACCCTGGTCATAATGCCCCTGGTTATAAGGTCACCCTGGATATAATGCCCTGTTTTTGTCAGAACGGATTTCCTGCCCTTATAATACCCTGGTTATAATGCCAAACTGGATATAATGCCATATGCCAATGGTTTTTGGAACAAAAGTCATTTTCACCTGGTTATAATGCAATTACACTAGCTGCATCTAGTATACATACCTTAACTGGTTAATTGACATGACTCAAATTTATTGACCGAACTCTCTAATGCTGTAAGGAGTCATGTAATCCCAGATGGGATAACACATGTGACAGGGCCTCTGCCCTACCTGGTTATAACGCCACCCTGGATACTAGTATATTGCCATATTTTCTCCTGGACAAACGGTGGCATATAACCTGGGTACCGGTGTACTGTAATTCCAAATATAACATGTGTTACATTTGACCACTTTCTAAATGGCACTGTGTATTCATACCCTTGTTTATGTGACTTTAACCTCACCCCAGGTGGGGTCATATGTGTATCCTCTGATAGGAGGGATATAACGATTCTTTTGGGTGATTATATTGAAGTCATTTATGTCGATACTTGTTGGGAGTGTGCACTCACATATGCACCTAAGCTTTTGTACCAGTGTGCGAATTAGTTTCCAAAGTTTGCTAGCCAGTCGGGCTAGCTATGCCTGAAAGTTATTAGTCCACAAAATAAGTCACTAGCCCGAAATTTGAATGTAGACATGGGTTCCACCATTAAGCTGCTAATGTGATGAACATGTATATCAGGCCGTAATCGTACATGATTTAAAAGTGTATTATAACTTAACAAGTCGGAGAGAGTGATATATTTACAACACGACGACATAAAAATTTACTAGCCAGTCGGGCCAGTGACTGGGGATATTTACTGGCCCGACTGGATTTTTACTAGCCATTGGTTAGCGGGCCAGTGGCTATTTCACACTCTGAAATTTTGTACCACTATTGTCTTTATATATTCTTTGATAATAGTGTTTCCCCCTATCAAGTACATAATGCATATCACTCGGATTATAATTAATGTTCATAATTGTATCTTTACAATAGTTCTTTCTGCTTGCCCGCCGTGATGTTGCTGGAATATTGCTAAAAGCGGCGTAAAACCAAACTCAGTCAGTCAGTCTTTCTGCTTGCACGGTCATGGTGATCTCAACCCGTGGATTGTATTTTTAGGTATCACCTGGACTGTGCAGTCGGAACTTGCATAACCTGTAATCAAGCCTTTCATCTCAATATATTATGTTTTACAGATTAAAGATAGTATGCAGCAGAGAGGGTTCGGGTGATCCTGGCACAGTCAGGCTGGTAAGGCTCATCATCAGCTCAGGGCCCTTGCCCCCTCTACACGCAGCCCAGACAGCGAATGTGACTTCTCCCAGGAAACGCTGCCTAGGCGAACCCACCAAGAACTTTCCGGAGAATATGAAGGCTCCCCAACACTGCAGCCTTCTGCATTACCCAGAGTGTCAGAAGGGCTGTACTCCCGGTGGAGAACCCGGGCACTCTCCTGATTTGCGCCAAGAGATCAGGAGGTACCAAACCAAGGGCACCGAGAACAATGGGGAGCCTGACGACAGTGTACTTGGGATGCAAGCGAGACATTTCAAAGGCGAGGTCCGCATATTTATCATGCTTTTCCTTGATCTTGTCAATCACATTCCTGTCAAAAGGGACAGAAAATTCAATGATATAAATAAATTCATTGGCTTTATCAAAAAGGACAAGATCAGGTTTGTTGGCAGGAATTCTTCTGAGGCTGTATATGGGCCTATTCCAGAGAAGTTTGAAAGCATCATTTTCCATGACGCCCTGGACATGTTCAGGGTCGTACCATGGATGGACCTCAGAGTCAAAGCCACAGGCATGTCGGAGACGGTAGTAAAAGCAGCGAGCCATGCCATCATGTCGTTTAAGATATGCTGTTTGTGCCAAGGAAGGGCATCCACTGACAAGGTGTTATACAGTCTCTGTGAATTCATTGCAAAGTCGACATTTCATGTTAATATTCTCTTTAAGAATCACATTTAGGCGATTGCGAGTGGGAAGTGACTGGTCCTGAGCAGCAAAAAGGAAGCCCTCAGTTTCACATTTAAGACCAGCCGACTTCATCCAGGCGAAGGAGTCGGAGGGATTGCTATTCTGTTCCACACACTGCATGTACACACGATGCAATGGCTTCTCAGAAAGCTTCTCCACAAAAGACCGACTCTGGGCAGACTTGGTGAAGGACTTTACCTGGTTTACTCCCATCGCTGTACCGTCCAGCAGTACATCGCCATCAGCAAAGTCAACCTCAAATTTCAGATTCTGTCCAACAACCTTGGCACGCTTAAAATAGCTGTGGAATTCCTTGCTTTCATCATGAGTCTTCACATGCATCACTAGAGGATCATCCGATAAATAAATATGTGCAAAAGTACACAATAAAATTCTGTCATGAAGTGCCTCCACATTAATCAAACCCCGACCTCCAGAAGTGATTGGCATGTATAAACGATTAAGAGAGGAACGAGGGTGGTGGGCTCTGTTATCAGACATGATCCTTCTGGTCAGACGGTCAAGACTCTGGATGTCTTGTTTTGTCCAATCAACTACTCCAAAGGAATAGGAGAGGACTGGCACAGCAAAAGTATTGGTGGCTTTGACCTTGTTTCGAGCATTTAGCTCTGAGCTCCAGATTTTTTTTAAACGAGATTTGTACTCGGCCCGAAGTTTGTCTTGAATCTGGGCATTCTGGATCTTATCTCGAACTTGCATTCCAAGATAGGTGTAGGCCTGATCTTCCACAACATGCTCAATAACTCCTCCCCCTTGTAACTTTACGGATCCATCATTAGTTACCTTGCCACGTTTCAAATGAAGAGTATTACATTTGTCGAGTCCAAATGTCATGCCAATATCATTCGAAAAGGACTCGACAAGGAGAACCTGCTCTTTCAAATTGGTATCTCCTTTGGCAAGGAGCTCGATATCATCCATGTAAAGGAGATGAGTAAGAGGTGTTGGGGATCTGTGCTGAGGAGGTCCGGGATGGTAACCCTCCTCTTTATTGAGCAGAAAGCTCAAAGGATTTAAAGACAAACAAAAAAGCAAAGGACTAAAGGAATCCCCCTGAAATATTCCCCTTCTGATTGGAATAGATTCCGAAGTCTGCACCTGCCCCAGCGAGTACATCTCAAGCTGAGTCGACCAGCAACTCATTAAAGACTTGAGTAAATCAAGTATTCGCTCAGGGAGGTCAATACAATGAAGAGACTTCAGAATCCATTCGTGAGGGACAGAGTCGTATGCTTTTTTTGTAGTCAATCCAGCACATGGAGAGGTTGCGGTGATATGTTTTAGCCTCTTCCAAAATCATTTTCTGTACAAGAAGTTGATCCTTGCACCCCCAACATCCCTTTCTTGCTCCCTTCTGCTCTCTGTAAATTATATCATTGGAAGAGCAGTAAGATGACACGAGGTTTGTCAAACACCCTGTGAATATTTTGTATTGTGTATTCAAACATGTGATAGGGCGGAAGTTTTTTGGGATCAGTCAAGTCTCCTTTCTTGGGGAGAAGTATTGTGCGACCTTTGCAGAACCATGGAGGAACATCACCTGTGTCCACAAGAGAATTGAAACAGTGTAGTAATGGTGTTTGGACACAGGGGAACAGTTTCCAATACCGATTTCGAATGCCATCAGGCCCTGGAGCTGTATTTGATTTGGACTTTTCTATAACACTTTTCAGGCAATCTGGTGAGATGTAACAGACAAACGACCTAGTTAACTTCTCATGCATTGCATGGTCATAATCACGGACCCATGGTGCCTCAAGGTTACAGTTGCCGGGTACAGACCACAACTGTTTCCAGAACCTTTCATTGGCATCCATGGGAGGCCGTTTGTCATGTTCACCATCACCCTTTGCTTTCAGTTGCCTGTAGAAGTGCTTTTCATTGTTTCTAAACAGTTTATTTTGTTTGATGAACTTATTTTTCTTATTATTATCATTACTATCGTTTTGCTGTGTTGTGTAATCTTTCACTGGAGTACTTTGCGCAATAGGCACACTTGCCCATCCCTTTTCCGTGAGACGTAATTATTGCACAACGGTAGTAATTCACCAAGTCTTACAAATAGAAGAGATATAACTGAACATTCTGGCAAACACCCGATGCATATTCAAATCAAGCGAAGGAAACTGCAAAAATAAGAAGTTGGAGTGAGATTTCTGTAGACAGCTGGTGAGATAAGGGCTGGTCGAGTTACCTACAGGTTAAACGCCACCAAATGTTTTCCCATAGACTTCATTAGTAACCTTATAATTTTAAAAAAATGGACAGGCTATCAACAGCCATTCCATGTACACATGGGTACACTCTGGCCTTTAAACTACCATAAAACACAATATCTGGCCAACTTGTCCGGCTCGTTTTGCGAGCACAGGAAGCGGAACACATCAACCCCAGTATCGCACCAAATGTCACCTATTGGAAAATATCTGTACACACAATAAGCATAAGTGATGGTGATAAAAATGACAGCATTTAATACTTAAAATTATGGTCAGTTTTAATTACTGGTTGGATGTGCTTTTAAAAACAAACATCTTACACTATTTCATCCAATCACAGCTGCCACATGTCTCTGTCTCTCTTGACTTGTTTACATACGGACCGGCTCAGCGAGCAAGCGATACTGATTTAGTGTAGTGGAACCTACAGCCACTGCCTGGGAATAAAGGATGCACGGACAGAGACTTACCGCCGGTCAAGGTGACCCAACTTACCACAGCTTCTCGGTGACTGGCTCTTCACAGTACTTCCCGGCACCATTCGTAACTACTCGCCTTTTTTCGGCTTGTCCGGAATGACACGAGTTGGTGACGAATGTCCCGGCACACGGCACATGTGAGTCAACCTCTATTCAGTCAATGAAAGTTTTAAATATTTGAGGGCGTTGGGAAGCCTAGTGGTTAAAGCATTCGCTCGTCACGCCGAAGACCCGGGTTCGATAAACCACATGAGTGAAGCCCATTTCTGGTGGAATATTGTTGGAAGCCGCGTAAAACGATACATAGTGTATAACGCAACATAATGTTGTTCCAAGTTCTGTGTCCTGCTGCCTGTGAATAGCTGCAAAATTGCATATATGGCCTTGAGCAATGCTCACTCACTCACTCAGTCTGCCCCGGAGGACTCCAACAGCCTCTGCCCAGACATCCTTGACTGTGTCCAAAACAACTTGTGAAATCCTCTTGATCTATTAATCTTGGCTGACTCCGTTGCCGGACCGATGTTCTGTGTGCGACGCCAGAGCAACCTCTGAGGTAGGTAGCGAGGAAAGACCTAACTAAGTCTTCATTTGCGCTGGTCATTTCCAAGTCAAGTTGAAATGCTTGTTGAGCTGGAGAGAACCCAACGGTTTGTGCTGTGTCCTTAGTTCCCTCAAAGCTGTGTTCGGACCGACTTGGGAGCAGACAGTTTATAAGAGGAAACACATGTCCCGGAACTCAGCTAGAAAAAATAGAGCTTGCCAAACAACCACAAAATTGACGAGAACGTGCCGTCCCCGTAACGACGTCGGCCTTCCAGAGTTGTTCTAGGTCCTTGTTAGTCAGGATGAGGATGGGTTCTTCTTTTTCACCTCTGTGTAGGAATCCCCTGCGTCTTTCTAGGCCCACTGGCCATCAATGTCTAGCTGCCTGGTTCGTGGCAGACGAGGCATGGTTTTGTGGCGTTGTCGGTACATGATGATCTTATGGGAAGAAAAGTCGGACTCCCGACAAGGAGGCCAACAGGACGACGTGTGAATCATTTGCTTGATAACGGTGTTAGGATCTACACCGAAACGCGCATCCACTGCAATAAAGAAGCTGTCTATCCATAAAAGGTGTTCCTCTTCTTCATCCTTGTAGATGATAGGTACAGGGGTAGTTTCTGTACAACAAAGCTGAATCAGCTTGCTCTTAAAGCATGCACCGACATGCATGAAAAACTCGGTATCGGGATGGCTGTGCTCATGCTTTACAGCTACGTGCAGCATGTTGTTTTCATTGAGGATATAAGCTTTACACTGAGTTGTGACATACTTCCAGGAACGTTTGTTGACTCTCCTGTAATTGACCTTGTATCTGTGGCTGACCCTTTTCTGTCTGTATCTAGTCATAGATCCACACTTACTACTGCCAGTTACCTGTAAATCTAACCACACATTACTATTGATAAGATTTCTTTACTGAGATGTTGCAGTCAATCCACGCTTATTTCATTTACACATAAAGCTGAAACTTATCTGCTTTCGCAATTTTACAGTTAACTCTGCTGTTAAAATACACCATTAATTTTGTTTTAACCCTCTAAAACAACAGGACTTTGTCCGTCTTACTGCAGAGTCCTCTTTGTTGAGACAGCCGTTCAGCCTTGGTGATGTTACTGCGTCTGGTACTCCAGTTATTTGCGTGTTTGTTTATAGTCGATACTACCTGATTTATCTACACCGGTGAAGATCCGAGATAGAATTGGTCTTTAGCAACCCATGCTTGCCGTAAGAGGCGACTGACGGGATCGGGTGGTCAGGCTCGCTGATTTTGTTGACACGTCATCGTATCTCGATTGCGTAGATCGATGCACATGGTGTTAATCACTGAATTGTCTGGTACAGACTCGATAATTACAGACCGCCGCCATATAGATGGAATATTGCTGAGTGCGGCGTTAGACAGCAGGCAAACAAACAAACCGTCAAGAAACGTAGGCTTTGTTTAACTATCATTGATTATGTACCAGATTATAACATCGGAACTAATCTTAGATCACCATGCGTATTAATTAAGCACCTCCTGATTCCATATCCAATTCCGTCAGTTAATGACAAACAATAATGGGAAGAAAATTGATTACCCTTGCCGCAAAGTGAAAGGCGCCTCGCGAATGTCATCAATGGGAGATGTGTCAATGGTAATCATTGATCGTTTTTTAACTGGAATTTTGCACATGTAACTGACACACAATGTACAACCACCTTCTGGCATCTTACTGTATCCGTTTCCGAGTTTCGTTGTAATTGTGAAGAGTTGCGTCCCTTAGCCGTACCAGGATCTGCTGACCGTTGGTTCTTATTCGAAATTTGCTCTCATAACTCCAGGTTGTAGCCATCGACATGCCAATGTATATATAGATACCACATGAGTGGTCTAAGTGAAGTATCACTATCAAGGGCACTGGCGCACAGTCCGCTAGATTACACATTGCGATAACGACAGGAGTGAGTGAGTGAGTATGGTTTTACGCCGCTTTTAGCAATATTCCAGCAATATCACGGGGGGCACCAGATATGGGCTTCACACATTGTACCCATGTGGGGAATCGAACCGGGTCTTCGGCCTGACGGCCACGTAACCACAAGGCTACCCCACAGCCCTTACCAGCCACAGGAAACCATGGGATTTGATATGCGTTCAGAATCATTACCAAACAGGAGTCGCCTCCAAAATTGTGCTGACTCGCCGCGAAATAATATTGTATATACAATATAACAGTACAAAGCACTGTTAAGCTTGTTCAGCAGCGCTCAACACAAATGTGCAAGCCGAGACGCAAGAATGCGGATTAATGTCCCCATTGGTTGATTGGAGATATGTGTTAATGAGATCTCGGAACAAATAATAATTAGAGACTCACGATCATACATATAGACTCAGTTCAAGTGTATACCTTCGGCCCTGAGATACAGATCGCAAAGGTCGAGTTTGACTGGTGAAGTGTACTGGCGTGAAGTAGTTGGGGTATTGTGATATCATATGAGTTTGTATGCTCCCCAGGGAGTTGAGATTGACAATACGATGTGCCGTTGAGATTGACATCCAGTGAACGAGGGAAAAAACAAAGCGCCTTTGAGCAGCTGAGCGGAGCTGGATATCGGCGCTATACAAATGTATATATGATATGATGATATGTAATAACTAGTTCTAACTGGGTTCCTTCCTGCTGTGTTGGAAATACAGCGCATAGCTCGTAGTCATTTACTGGCTTTTCGTGGGACATGCTGCGATCTGGCTCGGCGGATAACGGTACGGCACATGTACGAGGTCAGTGCAGCTGTCTGTCTGTCTCTCTCTCTCTCTCTCTCTCTCTCTCTCCCCCCTCTCTCTCTCTCTATGTGTGTCTGTTCCTTTCTCCCCCCTCTCTCTCTATGTCTCTCTTTCTCTCTCTGTCCTCTCCGTCCCTCTCCCCTCTCTCTCTGTGTGTCTCTCTCTTCTCCCTCTCCTCTCCTCTCTCTGTCCCTCCATCTCTCTCTCTCTCTCCCTCCCTCTCTCTCTCTGTCTCCTCTCCCTCTCTCTCTCTGTCCCTCCGTCTCTCTCTCTCTCTCCCTCTCCCTCCCTCTCCATTCCCTCTCTCTCTGTCTCCTCTCTTTCTCCCTTCTCTCTCTCTCCATTCTCTCTCTCTTTCTCTCTCTCTCAGTCTCTATCGCTCTGTGTTTCTCTGTCTCTCTAACTCTCCACCCTCTCTGTTTGGTGTTGGGGCAACGCCCATTTTATAATAAAATGCAGTTGAGTTTACGAACTCATTATTTTTGTATTAAAAGCTTGTGTGTGAGTGTGATAGGAAAAAGAAATTAGATCGTGACTTTTGTTATTGTTGTTACACATATAGAATCCAAGAAGGGACATTGTCACGTTGTCACCCTTACAAAAACAAACACTGTCAAAACTCACCAAAGTGTGACAATGCGACAACCAATTTATGTCCTACATTCAGCTTATAGAAGAAACATCGTTTAACCGAAACATATCCGTGGCTGTATTTTTGATAGCGTACCACGACAACACTTGTATTTCCGAAAAAAATATCAGCTGTATCTAAGGAAGCCGAATTGCGCGCCTCAATTATTCACTATCGTGTATCTGATTGTCAAATTTGTTTTGCATTTTATTTTGTCTTGCACACGGTCTTGCCGGGAACTTTCCGCATTTGATGTCTCCGTGACCACTTTGTTGATGCTGCTGTTAATGTTACCAACGGCTCTATGCCATTCTATTTCCACGCACGCCGAAGACCCGGGTTCGAATCCCCACATGGGCACAATGTGTGTAGCCCATTTCTGGTGTCCCCCGCCGTGATGTTGCTGGAATATTGCTAAAAGCGGCGTAAAACCAAACTCAGTCAGTCAGTCTATTTCCACGCTTTATGCCTTTGTATTTCCACGCTTTATGCCCTTGTATTTCCACGCTTTATGCCATTCTATTTCCAAGCTTTATGCCTTTGTATTTCCACGCTCTATGCCTTTGTGTTTCCACGCTTTATGCCATTGTATTTCCAAGCTTTATGCCTTTATGTTTCCACGCTTTTACCTCTTTATGATTCATGCCTCTTTACCTCCGTGCTGCATGTTTCATTATCTCCATGCTTCATGTTCCTTTAACTCCTGTTTTATGTTTCTTCATCTCCATGTGTCATGTTTCTTCATCTCCATGTGTCATGTTTCTTCATCTCCGTACTAAATGTTTCTTTATCTCCATGTGTCATGTTTCTTTATTTCCGCGTTTCATGCCTCTGTTTCATGTCTCGGTATCTCCATACTTCCTGTATCATAACTCGACAGTTTCTGTTTACCGACTAAAGCAAGACAGTATGCGTAACCAGCATCATTCATTGCACGTTACCGACATCCAGTCGTTGAGTTACCGACAGCCTCGTGCGATTTTATAAATGCTTATTCTTCAACACATAGACATTAATAAGCAAATTCAGTACATTCAATGTGTTTCCACCATCAAAGTTTATCAGTGTGCTAAATAATGTTGATTGTATACACGTGGAAGACTGCTAATTCGAGGGGAATAATCGCCAAGCGATCTTACCTGCCGCCATGTTGGGATGCTGGTAACGTGCGTTGTACAGTGACATTGTACCCTTGTGGGTAATCGAACCCGGGTCTTCGGCGTGACGAGCGAACGCTTCAACCACTGGGCTACCCCACCGCCCTTGAAATAAGGCTAAATGTGGCACAAAGACCAAACTGACTCACATCTTTAAGCGCTACGTTTGCTAATAAGGACTTATATTCTAGACCCTCTGCATGAATGTGTAGGCGTATTCTATCCACACATCAATGCCGAACTGGAATATATATTTCAAATGATTTGGTCAGACGTGAGATCGTACAGCACAAGCTGTGGAAGCCCTCGACTTTCGATTGTTTGCACATGCGGACAATCGGAACAACTTACTCATGCTGCACGCGGAATGCTCTTCGTCACTATCACATGACCAACAGCTGTGGCACTTGGGAAAGGGAATCACATGGTATAAGTACTTAACGGTACAATTAACGGTTGTGTCTTGATCTGACAAATACCAAGACACAATTCTTGTATTTACAGATGTATACTGAACGCAGGCAACGAGAATGTACCCTGAAGCGTGGACGGTAGTCAAGAAATCTCTAATGTTTTTGCTAGGTAGCTGACACATTCTACAGAACCGAATACGAAATAACGTACTTTGAACATAACACAAATCAATAGACACGTGATGTTGTCAATTATTTTTGGTCTGTCATCATTTGTATCATGTTGCATAACTGAACTTGAATTTGCATTCGGTGAAGGGCATTAAAATTAATTGCACCATTTGGTCCTGGTGTCACGGATGGGGTAGTCACGGATGTGTGTGTGTGGGGAGGGGAGGGGAGATAGTGCTAACGCTTTATGCAAATGTATGCAAATTGCTGTTATAAATGTTTGGGTGGCAGGTGTTACGGCCCACGCAGGGCAGTATAACCTTTAGCGAATGCGTGCTCTCATAACTGATTTCACACGATTTTCCTTTTATAGATCTAAGGATAAGATATTTGGATAGCTGTGTCTATATGCATTATCTTACTAGGTCATGTCAATATACATATTGCACAGTACATAGCTGTGTCTATATACATTGTGTGACTTAGTCAATATACATAGTACACAATACATAGCTGTGTCTATATACATTGTGCCACTTGGTCAATATACATAGTACACAATACATTTTTGTACATAGCTCTATTTTGTGCTACTTGGTCAATATACATAGTGCCACTTGGTCAATAACATAGCTGTGTCTTAGTGTCTATATACATATATACATTGTGCCACTTGGTCAATATACATAGTACACAATACATAGCTGTGTCTATATATACATTGTGTCACTTGTCAATATACATAGTACACAATACATAGCTGTGTCTATATACATTGTGCCACTTGGTCAATATACATAGTATACAATACATAGCTGTGTCTATATACATTGTGCCACTTGGTCAATATACATAGTACACAATACATAGCTGTGTCTATATACATTGTGCCACTTGGTCAATATACATAGTACACAATACATAGCTGTGTCTATATACATTGTGCCACTTGGTCAATATACATAGTACACAATACATAGCTGTGTCTATATACATTGTGCCACTTGGTCAATATACATAGTATATATAATACATAGCTGTGTCTCTATACATAGTATACAATACATTGTGCCACTTGGTCAATATACATAGTATACAATACATAGCTGTGTCTATATACATTGTGCCACTTGGTCAATATACATAGTATACAATACATAGCTGTGTCTATATACATTGTGCCACTTGGTCAATATACATAGTACACAATACATAGTATACAATACATAGCTGTGTCTATACATATACATTGTGCCATACTTGGTCAATATACATAGTACACAATACATAGCTGTGTCTATATACATTGTGCCACTTGGTCAATATACATAGTATACAATACATAGCTGTGTCTATATACATTGTGCTACTTGGTCAATATACATAGTATACAATACATAGCTGTGTCTATATACATTGTGCTAATTAAGAATATACATAGTAATACAATATACATAGCTGTGTCTATATACATTGTGTGACTTGGTCAATATACATAGTACACAATACATAGCTGTGTCTATATACATTGTGTACCTTCTGTCACTTGGTCAATACATAGTAACAATACATAGCTGTGTTCTGTATAGGTTACGTACTTGGTCAATATACATAAGCGCTTACATAATTTTGTTCAGCTATATACATATGTGTGATCTGCGCTTCAATATACATAGTATACAATACATAGCTTTGTCTATATATATCACCTGTGACTCTCGTAGTTCAGGAAGTTTACATAGCTGTGTCTAAATACATGTGCACGTGTGGTCAGTTTAATGTATATACCTACATATAGCTAGCTGTGTGATATACATTGTGCCACTTGGTCAATATACATAGTACACAATACATAATCTGTGTGCTCTATATACATTGTGCCACTTGGTCAATATACATATGAATACAATACATAGCTGTGTCTATATACATTGTGCTTGACTTGGTCAATATACATAGTACACAATACATAGCTGTGTCTATATACATTGATGTCAAACATAGCTGTGTTTCATAGTCAATATACATAGTACACACAATACATAGCTGTGACAACGTACATAAATTTGTGTCTATATACATTGTGTCCACTTCCAATATACATAGTGTACACAATACATAGCTGTGTCTATATACATTGTGCTACAATATTGTGCCACAATACATAGCTGGTCAATATACATAGTATACAATACATAGCTGTGTCTATATACATTGTGCCACTTGGTCAATATACATAGTATACAATACATAGCTGTGTCTATATACATTGTGCCACTTGGTCAATATACATAGTACACAATACATAGCTGTGTCTATATACATTGTGCCACTTGGTCAATATACATAGTACACAATACATAGCTGTGTCTATATACATTGTGCCACTTGGTCAATATACATAGTACACAATACATAGCTGTGTCTATATACATTGTGCCACTTGGTCAATATACATAGTACACAATACATAGCTGTGTCTATATACATTGTGCCACTTGGTCAATATACATAGTACACAATACATAGCTGTGTCTATATACATTGTGCCACTTGGTCAATATACATAGTATACAATACATAGCTGTGTCTATATACATTGTGTAACTTGGTCAATATACATAGTACACAATACATAGCTGTGTCTATATACATTGTGCCACTTGGTCAATATACATAGTACACAATACATAGCTGTGTCTATATACATTGTTGGTGCCACTTGGTCAATATACATAGTACACAATACATAGCTGTGTCTATATACATTGTGCCACTTGGTCAATATACATAGTACACAATACATAGCTGTGTCTATATACATTGTGCCACTTGGTCATGTCAATATACATAGTATACAATACATAGCTGTGTCTATATACATTGTGTAACTTGGTCAATATACATAGTATACAATACATATCTGTGTCTATATACATTGTGCCACTTGGTCAATATACATAGTACACAATACATAGCTGTGTCTATATACATTGTGTGACTTAGTCAATATACATAGTACACAATACATAGCTGTGTCTATATACATTGTGCCACTTGGTCAATATACATAGTACACAATACATAGCTGTGTCTATATACATTGTGCTACTTGGTCAATATACATAGTATACAATACATAGCTGTGTCTATATACATTGTGCTACTTGGTCAATATACATAGTATACAATACATAGCTGTGTCTGTATACATTGTGCTACTTGGTCAATATACATAGTATACAATACATAGCTGTGTCTATATACATTGTGCTACTTGGTCAATATACATAGTACACAATACATAGCTGTGTCTATATACATTGTGCCACTTGGTCAATATACATAGTACACAATACATAGCTGTGTCTATATACATTGTGCCACTTGGTCAATATACATAGTATACAATACATAGCTGTGTCTATATACATTGTGCTACTTGGTCAATATACATAGTACACAATACCGTCTGAAATGTAATTAAGATCGGTCCAGCAATAACAACATAGTTTCTGAGAATTATCACCGACTGTATACTAACACATTTTCTATATGCATTGTGTACCTTCTGTCAATATTCATACATACATAACAAGTAAACTGTGTTCTGTATTATAGGTTACACTACACAATACATAGTGTGTACTATAAATCCATTGAAGCGCTTACCGAATTTTGTTCAGCTATCGTTATTGTGATCTGCGCTTAAACCTGATAGGATCAAAACTAGCTTTTGAATGTCAGATCGACCTGTGACAAAAGCAGTTCAGGAAGTTTGCTTCCAATTGTGTTCAAATCATGGGAACGTGAGTCAGTTTAATGTAAATCCTCATATTTGTGTGACGACCTGAAACAAAGGTTAATCTGTGTGCTGCAGTATAGAGACACTCCACTTGTACTTCATTATGAATAAGCATGGTCCTTGTAAACAAAGGATTTTCTTGAAGTGTGCGTGAAAAGTACTTGAATACTGAATACAAACACCTGTATTAAACCCAGATTGATGTCAAACACTTAGTCACATTGGCCTCAGACAACGTGCAATAAATTTGTGAAATACCATTCCGTCCAGTCCATATGTATAGTGGACGTGAATACATAGCTGTGTCTATATACATTGTGCCACTTGGTCAATATACATAGTATACAATACATAGCTGTGTCTATATACATTGTGCCACTTGGTCAATATACATAGTATACAATACATAGCTGTGTCTATATACATTGTGCCACTTGGTCAATATACATAGTACACAATACATAGCTGTGTCTATATACATTGTGCCACTTGGTCAATATACATAGTACACAATACATAGCTGTGTCTATATACATTGTGCCACTTGGCCAATATACATAGTACACAATACATAGCTGTGTCTATATACATTGTGCCACCATGGTCAATATACATAGTACACAATACATAGCTGTGTCTATATACATTGTGCCACTTGGTACACAATACATGGCAATATACATAGTACACAATACATAGCTGTGTCTATATACATTGTGCTACTTGGTCAATATACATAGTACACAATACATAGCTGTGTCTATATACATTGTGCCACTTGGTCAATATACATAGTACACAATACATAGCTGTGTCTATATACATTGTGCCACTTGGTCAATATACATAGTACACAATACATAGCTGTGTCTATATACATTGTGCCACTTGGCCATGGCAATATACATAGTACACAATACATAGCTGTGTCTATATACATTGTGCCACTTGGTCAATATACATAGTACACAATACATAGCTGTGTCTATATACATTGTGCCACTTGGTCAATCATATACATAGTACACAATACATAGCTGTGTCTATATACATTGTGCCACTTGGTCAATATACATAGTACACAATACATAGCTGTGTCTATATACATTGTGCCACTTAGGTCAATATACATAGTACACAATACATAGCTGTGTCTATATACATTGTGTATACTTGGTCAATATACATAGTACACAATACATAGCTGTGTCTATATACATTGTGCCACTTGGTCAATATACATAGTACACAATACATAGCTGTGTCTATATACATTGTGCCACTTGGCCATGGCAATATACATAGTACACAATACATAGCTGTGTCTATATACATTGTGCCACTTGGTCAATATACATAGTACACAATACATAGCTGTGTCTATATACATTGTGCCACTTAGTCAATATACATAGTACACAATACATAGCTGTGTCTATATACATTGTGCCACTTGGTCAATATACATAGTACACAATACATAGCTGTGTCTATATACATTGTGCCACTTGGTCAATATACATAGTGCACAATACATAGCTGTGTCTATATATACATTGTGCCACTTGGTCAATATACATAGTACACAATACATAGCTGTGTCTATATACATTGTGCCACTTGGTCAATATACATAGTACACAATACATAGCTGTGTCTATATACATTGTGCCACTTGGTCATGTCAATATACATAGTATACAATACATAGCTGTGTCTATATACATTGTGTAACTTGGTCAATATACATAGTATACAATACATAGCTGTGTCTATATACATTGTGTAACTTAGTCAATATACATAGTACACAATACATAGCTGTGTCTATATACATTGTGTAACTTGGTCAATATACATAGTACACAATACATAGCTGTGTCTATATACATTGTGCCACTTGGTCAATATACATAGTACACAATACATAGCTGTGTTTATATACATTGTGCCACTCTGTCAATATACATAGTACACAATACATAGCTGTGTCTATATACATTGTGTGACTTGGTCAATATACATAGTACACAATACATAGCTGTGTCTATATACATTGTGCCACTTGGTCAATATACATAGTACACAATACATAGCTGTGTCTATATACATTGTGCCACTTGGTCAATATACATAGTACACAATACATAGCTGTGTCTATATACATTGTGTCACTTAGTCAATATACATAGTACACAATACATAGCTGTGTCTATATACATTGTGCTACTTGGTCATGTCAATATACATAGTATACAATACATAACTGTGTCTATATACATTGTGTAACTTGGTCAATATACATAGTAAACAATACATAGCTGTGTCTATATACATTGTGCTACTTGGTCAATATACATAGTACACAATACATAGCTGTGTCTATATACATTGTGTGACTTAGTCAATATACATAGTACACAATACATAGCTGTGTCTATATACATTGTGCCACTTGGTCAATATACATAGTACACAATACATAGCTGTGTCTCTATACATTGTGCCACTTGGTCAATATACATAGTACACAATACATAGCTGTGTCTATATACATTGTGCCACTTGGTTAATATGCATAGTACACAATACATAGCTGTGTCTATATACATTGTGTAACTTGGTCAATATACATAGTATACAATACATAGCTGTGTCTATATAGATTGTGTAACTTAGTCAATATACATAGTATACAATACATAGCTGTGTCTATATACATTGTGTAACTTCGTCAATATACATAGTATACAATACATAGCTGTGACTATATACATTGCGCCACTTGGTCAATATACATAGTATACAATACATAGCAGTTTGTGTAGACATAGCTGTGTCTATATACATTGTGCCACTTGGTCAATATGCATAGTACACAATACATAGCTGTGTCTATATACATTGTGTAACTTGGTCAATATACATAGTATACAATACATAGCTGTGTCTGTATAGATTGTGTAACTTAGTCAATATACATAGTATACAATACATAGCTGTGTCTATATACATTGTGTAACTTCGTCAATATACATAGTATACAATACACAGCTGTGACTATATACATTGCGCCACTTGGTCAATATACATAGTATACAATACATAGCAGTTTGTGTATACATTGTGTGACTTGGTCAATATACATAGTACACAATATATAGCAGTGTGTGTATACATTGTGCCACTTGGTCAATATACATAGTACACAATACATAGCTGTGTCTATATACATTGTGTAACTTAGTCAATATACATAGTGCACAATACATATCTGTGTCTATATACATTGTGCCACTTGGTCATGGCAATATACATAGTACACAATACATCGCTGTGTCTATATACATTGTGTAACTTGGTCAATATACATAGTATACAATACATAGCTGTGTCTATATACGTTGTGTAACTTAGTCAGTGTACCGTTTACAGGAACAGATAACAGCATCTGTCTCATTTTCATATGTTCAATTGGGCTGTCTATGTTAGAGCGTAACTGGCTTTAGTTTACTGTACTAATATAAAATATTCATAGTTGAAGTGACCTTTAAGGCTTACAAAGATTTTGCAGTGGATATGGCACTATGTAATATAGTATACACATATTCACATACATGAGAAAGATATTGATCATTTCGCCACAGTATGTCCTTTGGCTGCAGCGTGCTATCTGGATTATGGTTGTAACGTGTATTCAATGCGACGTATGAAACATCTGGGTTAATGAAGCAGTGCTTCTCAGTGGACAATAGCTATTGTACTTTATACTGTAGTTGACTACTTTTGTTTGACGCTGCATTCAATGTGCCAGCTGTATGTCGACAGTCCGTAAAAAACCGTATCTAGTTGGAACAAACCAGTGATTGGCACCATGACCATTCTGACCTTGACCTTGACCTGACCGCCCTATCCCGTTAGTTGCCCTTTACTACTGGCAATGGCTGAAAGTTAATTCTGACGGAGTGAGAACTTAATATGTTTGGACAATATGAGTTGTCTCCCCTTGCGCACACGCACGTGTACATGCAAACACACACACACACACACACACACACACCTCCACTCACAACCCCATTGCACCTCATATGTGCTATGGGCGCTGGTTGTATTGGAATTAAGATATTAGGATCAAGCGTTGTGTTGGCATGTTTACGAGTGCGACTTGAAACAACAGCAAACACGTCTAGACTGTTTATGTGCGGCATCTACGTGACATGAAAATATTGCTTCATCTATGACATAACATGCTTCCACGCCTGGGCTATGGACGGCAAGGCGTACTTTTCATAGATTCATTCTTTCGTCATTCTTGCCTGAATTTCATTAACGGGGGAACGCGTATTTTAAACTGGGAGGTGGAAAATTACTGTCACTTTTTTTTTGTAACCAACATTAACATTGTAAATAGTTCTTTAAATAAAAAGCCATATGTTACTTATATTGAAAATAGCACCAATCATTTGTATAAAATCATCTCTTGGCCCCTTCTTAAAGTACTACACAGTTCCTAACGGGTGTATTCATACATATCCGAGACCATATTCGAACCAACTGCCTTGGTGTTACATCTTCCTAATAGCTTTCAGGAGCATTTTAAACATTATCTTGAGTAAGGTTATTTATTCTGAAAATGTACCAGTTTGGACCAACATCACACCACAAATACACCCATGAGAACCATTCAACATATTTGATCTATATGACGTGTCCGACAGCAAAATAATGTCCCTGGAAACTAAAGTACATTTGATAAAATCGGCTATAAGACAGCCATAAGCTTAAGTTGTAAATATTTGAAATTATTAAAACAAACTAGGAGAAAGGGAGTCTCCTTGTGTGCTACACTTACCAACATCAAATCATCAACAAGTTAACACTATATTTGAGATTTCATTCATGTGTTTTACAACGATATATGTGTCGCTGTGTGTTCATCTACCTTGTACAAAGTGTGAAATGCCATGATCAGAGTGTCACAGACAGAAAATGATAAATATATTGTTTTATCAAACTTATCAACAATCTCGTTTCTCTAGCCAGAGGGAATAAGGTAATGTCGAATGGTTGCGAGATGTGAATGAAGATAAGATAAGATAAGATAAGATAAGATAAGGGATAAGATAAGATAAGATAAGATAAGATAAGATAAACTTTATTGTCCCGCAAGGGAAATTTGTTTTGCATTCAAAGAGCCAATACAGGCATATAACAACAAATAATTTAAAGTATATATACACAATGCCAAGCTAATCAGAATATAATGTTGAATTATAACATAATCAAAGTTTATGATATAATAATCACTCGTGCCTCATCATAGATTTCACTATTACAATTTTGGAGGAAGATTTAGACGTTTTATGCTGTATGGGACAAATGATTTTGAAGTTCTATTAGTTTTGTAATACATGATTTTGAAACGGCGGCCAGAAGGCAGAATTTCATAACATTCATTTAAAAAGTGTGATGGATCCAATTGAATCGCCAGATCTTTCTTCTTAACTTTTGACTCATATTGAAAAGGTAGAGGTTCGAAATTGAAGCCGCAAATTTTGCTTGATATGTTTACAATTTTGTCAAGTTTGTTTTACTTGGAAGGAAGCTCATAATGATCTCAGGACACGTATATACCTGAGAGAACATTGACGTCTCTAATTAGAAGAAGGCCATTCGGCTCACGGTGCCTCCGGACGAGGTCGTAAATAACTGTTCATAACCAATGGGCGTTCACGTAGGATTGCTTTACTTGAGGACACCACAAATCACGTATCAAACAAGACTTGCATCAGTAAATAGAAATTACTATATCATCAAACATCAAATCGTGTTTTCACATATGAGACCTATCTAAGGTCGCGTCAGCTAAACTTCGTATCATCCAGTCAGACTCGAGGCTTCTAAATTCTCGGTACAAGAGAGTTAGCCGACAGACAAGCTGATTTATGTATCTTCATAAACAAACTAGATAAACGGGCAGTTCCCAACTGAAATGATGAAGGCCGTTTATTGCAGACAGTTATTGTATCTGATTTCTTGGAGATTGATTCCTTATATTTTTACATTAATCTTTTACATGGATTAACGTATATATACTCTTCAAAAAAAGGAAACTTGACATGGTGTTGTGGAGTTTACTTACCGAGTGCATATAATTGATTCAAACATGACATCATTGCTCAGTTACAGTAAAATCATTACTTTACAAATATTCAAAACATGATTATCCAGAAATGGTTTGGTAAAACTATTATCAAGGGCTATTAAAGCCACTTGGTCAGAGTAAAATGTCAGTATCTACCATGAGCATCTATAACAGCTTGGCAGCGGTGACCCATAGAAGAAAGAAGATGCCGAATGCTGTGTGCAGTGTCTTGATACTCTTGCTGTAGTGCTGTGTGCAGTTCTTGTAGTGTCTGAGGTGGCGGATTACGCTGGCGCAAGCGTCGATCAAGAGTATCCCATAGATGTTCAATGGGGGACAAATCCGGCGATCGAGAAGGCCAATGTAACAACTGAACATTGATGGAGGAAGACTTGTCAAACACGTGCAACGTGAGGTCGAGCATTGTCATGCTCCAAAGATCAGCCTTTGATGTTGATGTAGGGAACGACGTGACGTTGAACTGGTTTTCTGTCAAAAGTCGGTTTTTCCATAGCCAATTGCGCACTGTCTGGTCGGAAATTCGGCGCAGTCAAGGATTTGGATTGTTGTGAATGATGCGGCCGTGGTGTTTGAACGAAACTGTCACAACCGGATGTGGAGATCCTGGGCGGCGGTGGTAACTCTAGTCGACCTGACCATGGGTCTGTCATTAAAACCCCCAGTTTTTTTGTATCGGGTCCATAGGTTTGAGATGGTCTGTCTGGACACGCTGAAGTGCCTTGCCACATCACGATGTCCGTCCTTGTAAACGGCCGATGGCGTTGTGTCGTTGAGCTTTTGTCAGTTTTTTCATTCTCTTGTCGTCTATAGTGGCTTAAAGCAATGCGTGTGGGGTATCAGCTCAGGGTGATACACAATTTCATGATGCTCGTGCATTTCATGTAGGGTGCGTTTTAGCGATTCACTACAGACGTGGGTCTAACGTTACGTTTTTGTTAAACGTTTTTCTTTTTTTCAAACGTTTTGTCGTCGGCAACCATTCCCCAACATGCTGGGATTGAGCATGGGTTGGTTTGTGTCAAATATTTCCTAAAATTCAAATTTGTCCTATGTTTCTTTTTTTAAGAGTATATTATGGATGCCAAATTTATAAATAAATAAAAGATAGATATGAAATATATGAATAAATAAATATTGAATTATAATAAATAAATACATATATATATATATATATATATATATATATATATAATAAATAAATAAATAGTAATAAATGAATGAATGAATGAATAGATTATAAAATATATATATAACGAATAATGAATGAATGAATGAATGAATGAATGAATGAATGAATGAATGAACAAGATTATAATATTAATTGTAATAACAAAAATTATGAGTGGACCGTTTTATTACGACAGAATGTGCTGTAATAGTGCCATGGTGGAGACGTCGCCGTTACTGGCTGTCAGCGTTGCTGTTCCTGGGATTCGCTTTCTTTACAACCATGCGAGCCAATCTAAGCATTGTGATTGTGTGCATGGTGAAACATGGCAGTCCACACAACGCGACTAACCTGGCTTACAATGGTTCTGATTGGTCCAACACGACATATAGCGTCAGAGGAACAGAGACGGACAGTGGCAAGTGTCCCAGCAGAACCGTACCTGGATCATCAAATGAACAGGTGAGTGTTTCACCGATCTTTACTTTCCATATGAAAGCTTCACCAATCAAACACATCATTACTTTCACTATGAAAGTCTCACAAATAAAAAACATCGTCACCTTCTCTCTGGGACTTTCACCAATCAAACACAACGGTACTTCTCTATGAGTGTTTCGCCAATCAAACATCGTTACTTACCCTATGGGCGTTACATCTATGAAACACATCTTTACTTTCCTTGTGAAAGCTTCACCATCAAACATATCATTACCTTGTCTATGAGTGTTTCACCAATCAAACACATCGTTACTTCACTATGAGCGTTTTACCAATCAAACACATCGTTACTTCTCTATGAGCGTTTCACCAATCAAACACATCGTTACTTCTCTATGGGTGTTTCACCAATCAAACACATCGTTACTTCTCTATGGGTGTTTCACCAATCAAACATATCGTTACCTCTCTATGGGTGTTTCACCAATCAAACACATCGTTACTTCTCTATGAGCGTTTCACCAATCAAACACATCGTTACTTCTCTGTGGGTGTTTCACCAATCAAACATATCGTTACCTCTCTATGGGTGTTTCACCAATCAAACACATCGTTACTTCTCTATGAGCGTTTCACTAATCAAACATATAGCTACTTCTCTATGGGTGTTTCACCAATCAAACACATTGTTACTTCTCTATGAGCGTTTCACTAATCAAACATATCGTTACTTCTCTATGAGCTTTTCACCAATCAAACACATCGTTACTTCTCTATGAGCGTTTCACCAATCAAACATATCGTTACTTCTCTGTGGGTGTTTCACCAATCAAATACATCGTTACTTCTCTATGGGTGTTTCACCAATCAAACATATCGTTACTTCTCTATGGGTGTTTCACCAATCAAACACATCGTTACTTCTCTATGAGCGTTTCACCAATCAAACATATCGTTACTTCTCTATGGGTGTTTCACCAATCAAACATATCGTTACTTCTCTATGGGTGTTTCACCAATCAAACATATCGTTACTTCTCTATGAGCGTTTCACCAATCAAACATATCGTTACTTCTCTATGGGCGTTTCACCAATCAAATACATCGTTACTTCTCTATTGGTGTTTCACTAATCAAACATATAGTTACTTCTCTATGGGTGTTTCACCAATCAAACACATTGTTACTACTCTATGAGCGTTTCACCAATCAAACACATCGTTACTTCTCTATGAGCGTTTCACTAATCAAACATATCGTTACTTCTCTATGGGTGTTTCACCAATCAAACACATCGTTACTTCTCTATGAGCGTTTCACCAATCAAACACATCGTTACTTCTCTGTGGGTGTTTCACCAATCAAACATATCGTTACTTCTCTATGAGCGTTTCACCAATCAAACACATTGTTACTTCTCTATGAGCGTTTCACCAATCAAACATATCGTTACTTCTCTGTGGGTGTTTCACCAATCAAACACATCGTTACTTCTCTATGGGTGTTTCACCAATCAAACGCATCGTTACTTCTCTATGTGTGTTTCACCAAAGTAAGATAGGTCATAAAAAATGTGCAATTTTGGCAACTTCATGGCACATGTATAGTGCTGACAATTGTTAAAGCTTACAATAAATTTGAACCTTATCAACAAATCATGGCCAAAAAGTAAACGCAACTTTTCATAGCTACTTGAGACACTTTTAAGAAGATGGTCCATTTGAGCTTTTTTGCGGGCTGGATGAGAAGAATCAGTAATACATTTGAAGAAATTGAATGTAACCTTCACTTTATTTGTAGACCTCGGTATTCTTCAGGAACCAGTGTGCTACTTTGTGTTGCAGGATGGCGAGTTTGAGTGGAGCAAGGAGCTGCAGGGGGTCCTCCTGGGAGGGTATTTTTGGGGTTACTCCGTGGGCTTCCAGATTCTGGGAGGATGGTTGTCTCAGAGATACGGACCCAGGAAGATGCTAGCTGTCGGGATGCTTCCAGCTGCAGTGGGGTGTATCTTGAGTCCATTGGCCGTGAGAATCAGCCCCTTCCTGTTCCTGGCGGTGAGGATTGTCACAGGCATTACCACAGTAAGTAGCCGAGTCTGGAGCGGATCTGTGCCAGGATCTTGGTCACCACATTGTCGTCTTTTGCTATGAAGTTGGGATTTTACTGGCTTCATTATTTCCTATTATTCTGATTCGTATTTTCATTTCTTAAAACTCTGACGCAAGCAAAATCAGCATAATTAACCTATCGTTGAGAAATTGGCAACGAGTGTTTAAAGAAGATGTGGTTTGGTAGTTGTAATCTGAAATTACAGATGTACCCTTTCCCATACCCTTTCAAGCATTCTCATGTACAACATTAAGTACCAACCCCCCCCAACCCGAACCTCCACCCAAACAAAATAATCTTAACAGTAACAAAATCAATAGTACACACTGTCAATCAGTTCACACTATATGACATCATTATTCCTTTCTCGCTGTAATCTATCCACCCTCTTCACCGTTTTTCATTGTGAACTATCCAACTTCTCCATTCTTTCTCGCTGTAAACTGCCCACCCAATCCATCCAGTCTCACTGTAAACCGCCCACCCAATCCACCCTGTCTCACTGTAAACTACTCACCCAATCCACCCTGTCTCACTGTAAACATCCCACCCTGTCCATCCTGTCTCACTGTAAACCGCCCACCCTGTTTCACTGTAAACAGCCCACCCTGTCCACCCTGTCTCACTGTAAACAGCCCACCTTGTCCACCCTGTCTCACTGTAAACAGCCCACCCTGTCCACTCTGTTTCACTGTAAACTGCCCACCCAATCCACCCTGTCTCACTGTAATCTGTCCACCCTATCCACCCTTTAACACTATAAAAGTTCCAGTCTGTCTTCTCCCCAGAGTGTGATGTTTCCGTCAGGACCTGTATTCTGGTCTCGATGGGCTCCACCAGAAGAATGGAGCCGCCTTCTCACTACTACAAACGCGGGTAAGACGATACAGTCCCCGGACGATACAGTCCCCGTGTTGGAAAAAGCACATCAAACGGGCTAACCGAGATAACCTTGAACAGAGGTCCCCAAATTCTCCACCCTGAATACTCATTTACCATACGTGTGTCATCCTCCTCGGTACAAATGTTATGCACACATATGTAATCTCTTGGAATTTGGGGTGTTTTTTTAACGTATCATTCGATGACCTGGACGCCAAATTTGAGTTCATAGGTTTGCTGGTGAAACGGATCTTTCCACCAAAATACATGCAGTTTGAACTAGAAGTTTACGTAACTGCTTCCATCGCCCTTATTCAGCATGAAATAATACAGGCCTTTGGACGGAGATGTCTACAGTGCTCGGTAACGTATTGTAACCCGTGGACTCGACTTCTGCTGGAGTCCTTGACAAACTAGTACACTCTGGGGCATGACTCACTACAATAGTCATGTCACGTTTACACTTTCGCCTTACAACATTTTTAACAGCTAGGTACATCAGAAATAGAACTAGGTTTGTCTGCCCGAATAACATAAAAACTCGCTAGACTTGCTTGATTCCTTTGTCTTCGGGCACATCACTGAAAGAAGAATCAGACTTGCCTGAAGGCACGGCAGAAAGAAAGAGCCAGACTTTCTTGTCTGAAGGCACACCAGAAAGCTAAATATTTTTGTCTTTATGCACATACGAAAATCTAGATTTCTTTTGTCTGGAGGCACATAACTGAAAGAAGAACTAGCCCCTTGTCTTAAGGCACCCAGAAAACAAGTTTCCTTACTCTATACACACAAGAACATCTAGATCTTCGGGAAAAGAAGGACTAAATTTGTTTGCAATGAGGCACTTCGAGATAAGAACTAGATTTGCTTGTCCGAGGGCACAGTGGAAAAGAATCAGATTTGTTTGGCTTTCAGGCTCTCCAAAAACAAACAAGCTTGTCTCTATGCACACACAAGATGTGTTTGTCGATATGCACACCAGATGATCTAGATTTGTTTCGTAATTCCAACAGAGGAAAACCTATTTATAGTATCTTTATGCACATCGGAAGATCTTGATTCGCTCGTCTTTATTCAGAAAGACGGTCTATATGTGCGCGTAACATGGAGACACTATCTATTTCTGTAGTTGGCCCAAAGTACCTATCTGGATGGTTTTAATACCACGTTTTACATTTATCACAAGAATTCGACGCTTAGTTGCAGAATAGGGGTGTATGTTTATGACGTCATAAATGTGACCACATGTATTGGTTAGATGGTTTTCGGACTTGAATATACAGTCGAACATCGTTGTGTCGAACGTTTATGTGTCGAAGTTACGGTGGTCTCCAAGTAAAAATGGGTAACTGCGTATTCCTTTTTAGTAATTATTTTGCAATTGTTTCGAACCTCGGATCTCTCGAAGTACTTGCAAAGGTCCCTTCGACACGACGGTATGTGTATCAGTATAACAACACTGTAACAATTCTTTTCACGCAGGTGGCGAGTTCGGACATGCTATTGCATTCCCGATTAACGGACTGTTGTGCAAGTACGGTGGCTGGGAGATGCCATTTTACGTAGTGGGTGAGTCCCTTTAAGTATGTGAGTGTGTTTAGTTTTACGACGCTTTTAGCAATATTACAGCAATATCACGGTGGGGGACACCAGAAATGGGCTTCGCTCCGAGTCCCTTTAAGACACGTATATACTGACGGTGTTCAAGGAGATTCTATGAATAATAGTAAGAAGGAAGAAGCCTATGTCAACAGCGATGTCAAATCCCTCGACAACACTTATAGGGTATCTGTGTCAGTATGAAAAACAATTTTGGGTTAAGTATGTGTTACGTGATCTCAGGTTTCAGCGTGTTCAGTTTCTATTTGATGTCAGTCGAAAACTCTCCTTCTCAGCAAATATTATGTTTAAACTTGCAAGATATAGGTTGAACCGCTGTACCATTATACAATGTCAGGAGCCAGAACTAGGCGTCGCTGCCCCCATTCAAATGGTCACGATATGGCGTTGATTTGTCCTGTGCAAATGTTGTATTCTTTACTGGAGAATATCGGTTATTGTGTTGCAGAGTAGGTGGCTGAACAGAATCTGAGTGGATCACCTAAAACTCAGGTGACAGCTACAGGGTTAGGTCAAGGAAACATCTTTCGTCCCTAGCTCTTCGACCAGCTTAAGTCAATGTTAGGGCGCTCAACAAAATAATATCATGTTCGTGTTTTAACTTCTGTCGAAGGGGAATGTGTGTGTGCGTGGGTGTTTATGTGTGTGCGTGGGTGTTTATATGTGTGCATGTTTATGTGTGTGCGTGATTTCTTTTTTTGTGTGTGTGTGTGTTTGTGTTAAAAATGTATTCAGTGTGAGAAAATCCTTTTTTCAAATTCACTGCAGACTAAGCAATATATATTATCTTGATTTCAACTTTGTAGCAAAAGTTGCCATGTTCCCGATATGCTGAGGTGATAAAGAGATTCCGTATATACTAGGTGCATTAAGAAATCTGAGTTGTGGTTCGGTCCAAAACTGGCTTTGAGAAAGAACATTGTTTTGAATCATCGGAACTAAAACTCCGATAACCATAGAAATGCTTTATAATTAATTTAAAAGAACCTTTACATTTTATTATTTAAAAGAACATTTAAGATAATGTTTATTTCCATATTCATATTTATGAGACGATTTTATATAAATGTTTATCTAAAAATTTGAGTTAACTAAAGGTTTACCTAGGATGGCACCAATAGTAACTAAACGTAAACCCCGTTATTCCGGACGATGCCGTTCAAAGAGAAATGTTCTTTCATAACAAAAAGTGGATGCATATGCAGTATCTATTGTCGATATAGTGCTTCATAACAGTGAGTGACCAGTAAGAGGGTTTTACGTATTAACGAGGTTCATCAGACGAGAGGTTCAGGATTATTGCGATGTATCCAACTTCGAACTTACTCATGTCGGCTCTTCAGAGCTCTGTTTTTGTTTAAAGTTATTGTTTTGTTTACACAATAAAATGTGCTATGTCAATTTTCTACACCAATGGCTCAGGTCGTCACTTTCTTATGAAATGTAGAGCCAGATCACGTGAGATATATATGGCCAAGTGAGGGAGGAATCTAGGAAGCGTTCCTACAATCACCCACTGTCATCTGTGCAGGAAACGTTCACTTGTGTAAACCTGTGATCGAAACAAAAATGGATCTCTCATATCGTACCCTTTCTAAAATTCTAACCCAGGTCCTAGGTGTGAAGAACAATCGCAGTACCCAGGTTGATACCCTGTTGCCCTGTATGTAGGTTGGTTGGTTCCAGCTATATGGCGGCGATCTGTAAATAATCAAATCTGGTCCAGACAATCAAGTAATCAACAGCGTGAGCATCAATCTCAGTGTGTGTGTGTGTGTGTGTGTGTGTGTGTGTGTGTGTGAGAAAGAGAGAGAGAGACAAGTCAAAACATTGATCACCCAACAGTCTCGTTTCCTGTTGACTGGGTTCCGTCCTATTGCGCAACAATAACCAGTCCAGAATTTTGAGACAAATTCATTTATCTGGATACATAAATATTAATCAGTATTATTTGATACATCTAAGCACTTGTATATTGCGACACTACGCTCCTTCTTATCCTTGCAAACACGTCGTGCAGCGTGCTCTGTCGTACAGCTAGCTCTGACAAACGGAAACCTGGAAATCGTGGAAATCTCAAAACGAGGCTCTGCCGCAAGAAATGTTTGACGGTCTGGTACGGATTTGATATTATACCAATTACATTGTGCGTTACAGAACTACATTGAATAAGCGCAAAAAATAACAGGCGAGTCCAATGAGCCAGATGCATTGGGAATCATTTTACGACCTCATCAAACAGAGGCAGTCTGTGACGTCTTAGTTAAGCTCAGGCTGCCCACACATCGCCATAAAATATAGTAATACGATGTTATTAAAGTTTAACATTAAAATACATTGGTAAATACCATTTTCTTATGAAACAGGGAATTAGAATTCAGTGTAACCATAGTTGTTTGTGATGTCTATTTTCACTTTCACACGAGGAAATTCGGATCGGCTGAAAAGTAGGTCATTGTCTGAATAGGTTAATGAGACTCATGTTTCGGTTTGTGTGTGTGTGTGTTAGAGAGAGAGAGAGAGAGAGAGAGAGAGAGAGAGAGAGAGAGAGAGAGAGAGAGAGAGAGAGAGAGAGAGAGAGAGAGAGAGAGAGAGAGAGAGAGAGAGAGAGAGAGAGAGAGAGAGAGAGAGAGAGAGAGAGCTAGCCTTATTGTTAAGGTATTCGCTGGTGGTCACACCGACGACTCGTGTTCGATACCGGGTATCCCCGCCCATACATTGCAACGTCATGACTCTATACACCATCTCTCACTTCATGTGGTGTGCCACTGTTTTGTGCTCTCATAGCTTGGACATCTTATGCTCACTTTGACAGGTAGCCTGTCTGTCATCTGGTGCATCGTCTGGCTACTCGTATCTAGGGATTCTCCGTCAGAGATGCCGGGAATTACCGAGGCCGAAAAGAATTACATTGAGACATCTATCGGTGATCGTGTGACATCCAAACGCGTAAGTAAAAATCTCTCGCCAGAAAAGTAACAGGAAATACTCCCCAGGGCACTAATCTGAATATATTAAATGCCACATTAGCATTGGTACTCACTCCATCGACCATCGGTCGTGCTGGTTCAGGCTAAGTAATTTTCTTCAAGTTGACGTGTTACGTTCAATGTTACTAACGAATGCTGTACAATGCCACGCATCAGTCAACCCATGTTTAAGCTGATGCCGTGTTGTACATTATTACACTTTAAGTCAATCCACGTTGTATATTGTCATTCACCAACTCAGTCCATATGAACCCGTGAAGGTCCGGGTTAGAATTGGTCTTTAGCAACCCATGTTTGCCCTCAGAGCCGACTAATGGAATCGGGTCCGGCTCGCTGACTTGGTTGACACATGTCATCGTATCCCAACTGCGTAGATCGATGCCCATGCTGTTGATCACTGGATTAGCTTATCCAGACATGATTATTTTACAGACCGCCTCCATATAGCTGAAATATTGCTGGGTACGGCGTTAAACAACAAACTACCTATCCAATCCATATAAGGGGTGGTGGGGTAGCCTTGTGGTTAAAGCGTTGGCTCGTCATGCCGAAGATCCCGGTTCGAATCCCCACATGGGTACAATGTGTGAAGCCCATTTCTGGTGTTCCCCGCCGTGATGTTGCTGGAATATTGCTAAAAGCGGCGTAAAACCAAACTCCTTCAGTCAGTCCATATAAACTGACACGATGTTTTACATTGCCACGTTTTAAGCCAATCCACATAAACTGACGCCGAGATATGCATTGTCACATGTCACTCGGTCGACTTAGTTTGAATTTGCTTTTGGAAGCCATACTATGTCATACTAATGTGCTGCTGTAACTGTTCCGTTGTCGTTGTAGACGTACAAGACGCCTTGGTGCCAGATGCTGTCCTCCCGGCCGGTGTGGGCATGCGTGATTAGTCACATGACCGCTAACTTCTTTTTCTACATGATACTAACACAGGCACCCACCTTCCTCAACGAGATACTCAAGTTTGACATAACATCGGTATTGTGTTTCCGAGTTAATATTCTACACATTTACTTCAAATTCATTGACGGGATGTAGGGTAGCACAGTGGTTAAAGCGTTCACTCGTCGCGACGAAGACCCATGTTGGGTTCCCCACATGGATACAATGTGTGAAGCCAATTTCTGGTGTCTCCGCCGCGATTTTGCAGGAATATTCAATTTACTAAAAGCGGCGTAAAAACCAAACTCACTCTGTAAATCAGTTAACAGATTAACAGAGGCACCAAACCCGAGGTACCGAGAAGAATGGGAAGTCAGACAACTTGGTGCTTACTCAAATTCACTGATTTCAAGTTCTATGTTCTGGTTTATATACTGGCACTTTTATTAAACATGAGACCATTCTTCATTAATAATTCCGTTCTATATCATTGAAATTAAAATTGTGATTAAGTCACAGTTCGAAATGTAGATGCTATCCTTAACGTTGCAATGTGTCAATATCTGCGCATGCGCCCACCTTTTCACGTTAGCCTGCTTCGTGTTGCAGAACGGGTTCTACTCCTCTCTCCCGTACGTGGTGTTGGTGAGCCTGGTGATGCCGATAGGGGCGCTGTCTGACTACCTCACAACCAAAGGCTTCCTCAGTTTGAGTGGCGTCAGGAAGGTCATGAACACTCTAGGTAATATCTGATGAGTCAGCATTCTGCGTGCGTGCGTGCGTGCGTGTGCGTGCGTGCGTGTGTTTACTTCGCCGGATCACGGGATAAAACAAGTCTCAGCCATCACTTGGTGATTTGGCAGATTCTGTGTCAGTGTGAATGCATGTTCAGGATTTGCCATTTGGCTGTTGGCCACGATTCTAAAATAAGACGTAACATATTGCTGGTTATGAGAGGAGACTGGACTGGATAGAGTAGCCAGACTTTGTATCTAGGTGATGTGTCCAAATCAGCGATGACACCAGGTCTTCGCAAACATATCTATATTGGTTTCATACATCAACAACCAACACCTTCCGGTATAAATGAACAAAAGATGTATGTGTATATGATATACAAAATGTAAAATTATTATATCTTTATCAAGTATGCAACCGGGTCGTGTGACCCAGTCGTAATAAGAAATGTCATACTTGTTCTCGTCACATTGCGGCTGAAATCTTTCCTATGTGTCGTCACGGCGGTGGGGTAGTCTAGTGGTTAAAGCGTTGGCTCGTCACGCCGAAGACCCGGGTTCGAATCCCCACATGGGTACAATGAGTGAAGCCCATTTCTGGTGTCCCCGCCGTGATGTTGCTGGAATATTGCTAAAAGCGGCGTAAAACCAAACTCAGTCAGTCAGTCAGTCCTATGTGTCGTCACACTTTTAACTCTCTCACTCAACCATATATTTCTGATAGTCCACAAGAGTTAAACGCAAGATTGAACAAACGTTATGGACGACAACTTCTTTCATTTCGTGAGTGCGAAAATGCCATTCAAAGAAACGAGTTAAAAACGCTCCCTTGTGTCTTCTCTCAAGGTATGCTGATACCTGCTGCGTTTCTTCTTGGTCTGGCTCATCTCCCCTGCTCAGAACCGCTGGTAGGTGTCGCTCTCATCGCCGCCTCTGTCGGAACATTCGCCTTCTGCTTCCTCGGGCACATCGTCAACATGGCCGACATAGCCGTGATGCATGCTGGGACTTTAGCAGGTTTCTCAAACACGCTAGCCTCGATGCCGGGAATAATCGCGCCATACGTAGTCGGGTACATAACTAAACAGGTAAGCCCATCTACACGCAGTGTGTTTGTTATAACTCTGTGAATTATTAGTCTGATGTGTTGGACAATATGTAAACATGTTTATTGGGTTTTTTATATTAATTTCTGCATCCTATGATGATATTATCCAGTACTTCATGGAGACTTGAAACAGCTTGTACTTCAGGTGTTACCCACATTGCGCCTGTCAGGATGATTATCATTCGCTTTTACCTTTCACTTTGAGACCATCCACTTCAGACATTTCACCTCGCTACACTTAACCTTCACCTTGAAACTCTTCGCCTTACAATCAGTCACCACTACACTTTTACTTTGCAATTCATGACCACACACCATGTTATCTCTCAACCTTTCACCTTGCTATCCTTACGTCATGCATCCTTTCCTATCGCCTTGCAAAACCTACTTGACACCCTTCCTTACAACACTTCATTTCAGAGTCTTTTACATTGACCTTTTAACCTTCACCTTTACCTCCCATTTCTTTAATTACCCTTTCGAAAGTCACCTTTCAACTATGTACCTGGAGACAAATCGACACATACCGCAGCTTTGAGTTCTTTGATCAACAGGAATGTCCCGAATGGTTACATCGGCAACAGAAACCGGAAGCGCATATGACATTGTCGCCTTTTATACAGATTAGATGATTGTTATTATACCATTAAAAAAATGTAGGGGATATTCCATTTATATATATCCATACAGATGAAACATTTCCAAAGGAATGGAATAAATTGTTACATTTTCCCTTAATTTCTCTTCATCATCTGTTTCCTCCTTGGCGTCATCATGTGCATTTTATCAATCTTGTAAATCCAATCTCCCCTACTTGTTTTGAATGGTATATATGTATTTGTCGAACTTTTGGTTGACTCCAAGTACAAACTTGGTCCCTGCGTATTTCTTATTCTGTCACCATTTAGCGGTTGTACTAAACTTCGGATAACGTTCAACGTCGACACAACGGTTTTTAACTGTGTTTGCCATTCATCTATTTCAGGGTACTCCGGAAGAATGGCGGACAGCTTTCTACATTGCAGTTGTCCTCAACGTTGTTGGATCTGTCGTCTTCGTCCTCTTCTCGACGGGCACGGCGCAGCCATGGGCTTTACCTGCTGAACTAAATACAACAACAATCATAGACGAACAGGAAAATCCTGACGAGAATCATGAACTTGACACCATGATCATCGTTTCCAATAAAAATGTACCTGATTCTCACAAAAGAGAAATTATAGAAGGAGAACGTCTTATATCGAGCAATAGCAGTATACACAGAGCTCATGACGTATGAGTAGTGATCCACAGAGTGAGTGAGTGAATGAGTCAGTGAGTTGGTGGGTAAGTGAGTGAGTGGGTTGGTGGGTGAGTGAGTGAAAGATGTTGGGTTTTACGCCGTTTTTCATATCAGTGTCTATGAGCGTAATGTAGTAGTATGAATGGTGAGTCTTAAACATCGCTATTTATGTCAAGGCCTGCCAATTCAATGTTGTAGTAAAGTCCAAAATGATGTTGCTTTGTCACTTTTGTGAAAAACACCCCTATCATAATCATAATCAGGGTCCGCTTGCTCAAAGCAGTCTTAACCACGACTTTTGTAACTTTTGTAATATAGGACTTACAATCACCTTAGCTAAGATTACTTTGAGCCCTTGTAACTCCCATAAAATTTTGATAAAAACGATAACCTCTTCATGTCATATTTAGGTTCTAAGAAAAATCACACAGTGATGGATTACGAATTGGTCTTCAGCAACCCACGCTGGTCGTAAGAGGCGATTAACGGGATCGGGTAGTCAGGCTCGCTGATTTGGTTGACACATGTCATCGTATCCCAACTGCGTAGGTCGATGCTCATGCTGCTGCTCACTGGATTGTCTCGTTCAGACTCGATTATTGCAGACCGCCGCCATATAGTTGAAATATTGCTGAGTGCGGCGTAAAACAACAACCAACGAGGTTTCCCGTATTGTCCAGTAGTACAGAACTGTCAACAGATTCAACATTGACAATCAGATTATAAACTGATCAGTCTGCAGCCAGTCTGCAGCATTCCAATGGCCCTCTCCCGCTCTTCTGCTGTTAATCTCGGCATTGTAGTGAATGTATGGTGTGAAATGATAAATCTTGGGGCCTTATATACCCGTTTCCAACAGTTTTCACGTGCATTTCATGCAAGGTGAAGTTACAATGGGTACGTTTTGGCGTTATGCTTCCTTATACAAGGACAGAAATAGGCAAAAGTTTACAGTATCTAAGGGAAAAATTAGTCTTTTCTCGTTTGACGACTCTTCCTAAAACAGTCGAAAGTCATGATGATCCAAAAATTAAACCTCAAGTGGTTGGAATGTGTTTTAAAGAGACAAAAATCCAATTTCAGCATTGGGTCCCTTTTTACGGTAAACAACCATTCTTTCATATCCAAAACCCAACTTTATTACTCTTTGTGAATGTGCATGCATTATCATCATAAACAATATCATTTGGACCCATTTTTAACTGTTTTTTACACTTTTGATTTGAATTTTTACATGATTGAAAATAGGACAATGGACCCCACCTAAACAAACATGTCGATATCCTAATTATCAATGACTTCCTCAGCCTGATGTTTTGACTCAATAGAGTTACATGATTGGTTGTTAAAACATACCAAACCAAAGTCTTCTATCAATATAACATTTTAGGATATTCTAATGTTCAGAGATGTAACATTTCTTTTGGCGTTCAGTTTATATCCCTCAACCTAGGCTCGTTTAGGGACCATTCATAATTTATGTAATTTATGGCTCACCCATTCAGCTTTTCCCATACAGTTTATGCAAAATACTTTTTGATATGAATTTGAATTTCGACGCGACCAATCACCAGTGTTGGTAACTAACGCAGCGTTGTAGGTCAGAAATACACATTACTGTTATATACTGAACAAAAATAGTTAGGGATATATGTAAATTTTGAAATTATGAATAATGATCTATTTATTCATTGACACACTGATAAAATATCAATCATAAAAATACCAATATCCCTAAGTTATTTTGTCTAGTATATGTTTTAGGCATTGTGGAAATAGTTCTGGTCATTTATGTGATTTCTGTGCCAATGTTGGATAAATGAACCAGCCACATACAGCAATACATAAAGTCAAACACCGTTGTGTCGAAGCTATGGTTGTCTCGAACTAACAGGTTGATTCCTACGTATTGCTTGTATAGATATCGGTTTTGTGTCGGATCTCGGATTACTCGAAGTTTTTGCGTTGGTCCCTTCGACTTCGAAACAGCGGTGTTTATCTGTACATTTATGCAATGAACGTAGGGTCAAATATAGAATTGTGTATTACACTGGACGTGAGTCGTGACAAACACAGTGAGGATTTGCCACAGTGATAACACTGCTCCCTACAGCATCCTAGCGAGCCCGACCTGTGTGGTATAGTGTAGTGTCGTGTCGCACGCAAACACCTGGCAGCTGACGGAAACGTTCCCTCACGGATGCTGTGTAGTGTCTTGGTACTGTACAAGTATGGGACTAAGAACACGTTGGAACAATGTAAGGACAGCTGGTTTACATGACCTTTCCCCCTAACCCTTCTAATACAGAAACAATTTTGAAGTTGCTGAAGTTCACTGTTTCAACAGAACAATTCGCTGTTAGAAGATTGTTTACGACAATGGATTCCCGACATAATCATCGTATACATACTACTCAAAAGAGCCAAGAACTATCCGACTATCATGTTAGTTTAGTGTATGTCAAAGTCTGACAGTTGAATAACTGAAATGCGATACAATCGGTGTCCTTAACTATTTCGAGTAGTATATATAACATTTTTATGGAAATACGATGCCGACCTATACTTTTGGAATTATGTACCTGTGTTTTGCAATTATTAAATGGATGTTCGATTGGCATTTTAGAAGATGCTATTTGATGAACATAGAGACCTTTCTGGGTTTCATCTTCTTTGTATTGCCTGTTCTTGCCCCATCATAAGGTAGAACTAAAGTATAGTTCTACCTTGATGATGGGGCCAGAACAAGCCCAGAACTAAAGTATAGTTCTACCTTGATGATGGGGCCAGAACAAGCCCTGAACTAAAGTATAGTTATACCTTGATGATGGTGCCAGAACAAGCCCTGAACTAAAGTATAGTTCTACCTTGATGATGTGGCCAGAACAAGCCCTGAACTAAAGTATAGTTCTACCTTGATGATGGGGCTAGAACAAGCCCTGAAACGTTGTACCAAACAATAAAAAGAAGAGGTAACCCAGAAAAGCCTCTATGATCATCAATTATTAAATGATATAAGCTTTATGAGCGTTGTTCAAATGGTGTCGTTATGATGCGCGGTTACTAAGGGTACGATATTGATACACGGCTGTTAGTGACTACGATAGGTGAGTTGTGTTTAGCACGAACAAGACAGTGTTGCAGTTACTCCACGACGTGTCAGCTTGGGGGGGAACCGGAAGTGACGTATGTTAACTGTTTACCAGTTTGATGCCATCAAAAATGCGAGTATGGCCCTGAAACACCTGGAAAATTAGCCAAGACGAATCTGGGATTCGAATACATGATCCTGTCTCCGTCATGATTAAAGGGAAGTAACTCAGCACTGCCAAGCATGGTGCCTTAGACCACTGGGCCACCAGTAGCTCCCATTCAACAAGACTTTACAAAAACACCGTTTTCATATTGTCAAAAGAGATGTATTTTTATCTCGGATGCTCATTGTATATATTATATATATTTGTATTACATTTTTACCTGATCATATTACATATTATAACACATGTAGTGTGTAGGCTTTTAGGTATGTATTGTGTAGGTGTCTATACACTTCAGTGTGCGATGTGATAAGAGGGATTTATCGCATCACGGACCTTGACCAGAGTCCAGGGCCTAGATTTTCGAAGCTCTCTTAGCGCTAAGGTAGTCGTAAGTGCCATACATTAACATTAACTTACGACTATCTGAGCGCTAAGAAAGCTTCGAAAATCTAGGCCCTGATCAACAAAGCGTTCGTAACGTTACGACCTGTCGTGCCTCTTTAGTTTATCATAGGCTTACGGATGTCGTAGTGCTACGAACGCTCTGTGGATAGGGACCCAGGGCAGTCATGTCTGTCACGATCGAGGTCCTACTATTTTACTTGTTTGTTATTAAGAAACCTGCAGTTTTACAATTGTTCTAATTAGAACCACGCACAAGCCTTTCATTAGGCATAAATTATGTTCATTATATTAAATGTGTACAAAAACAAGTCCCGAAGTACATACTAACTTTTAAATTGCCAAACGGGTTTTCATTGAAACAAACTTAGCTTTGAATTTCTGTCATGTCATTTTTGATGATGTCATGATGTGTAATATGTAGTGTCGTGTAAAACTGTATCTAATATGGGACAATAAAATCTGTTTTATATCCCACTTAACTCTTCTTCTTCATAAGGATCTTAGACAAAACAGACACAGCTTTAACTGACTAAAACAGATTGATTAATTATTGGACGCAACGCGGCAACAACAAAGTTAACATCCTTTAATGTGTCTCCAAACGGGAATTAAAATCTTCCCAGCTTTGAAGCAGAAGACTGGCGAGCGACCTTAACGTTTCTGTGTTTATTTCCAGGCAATATCTTCTCTACATTTGTTTGATTACCTGTTTTTGTCAATCTAATAGTTCGGAGGAAAGAGAAGCCTACTTTTTTTGTAAATGTAAACCTTTTGGTTCAGTTCAAACAATGAAAATGCTCACCGTCAACAGAAGTTTCTTCGGTGGTAGGAGGTCCCAAGATTCACAACGATCGTAATGTGGCGAATTTCAAACAGTACTTAGGCCACAACACAACACTTGTGCCATGTAGCAGATCAAAATAGGTGGGATTATTGTGTTAGGTCGCTGGAAGAAGCGAGGCAGGAGACCAAACCACACTTGGCCCAGTCCTAGCAAGGTCGGCCTGAGTGTATTGAATGAGAAAATACTTTTTCATGTTTTTGTTTCGCTGGTATCACAGAATGGAGACCCATCTGTCACAATCCCATATAAGTGATTAAAGGTTATTTTGTAATATTTGTTTTAGAAACCTCTAGCTATAATAAAATTACGGTCCGAGGCGGAATACTTGCCAACTATTTGAAATAACTAGAATGAGTTAATAGGAGAGCTTTTGATCTGTTCTCCTACACTCCACTCAGTACTTCAAACAACACAACACTTAAATGGTATTCTCCACTAAATTTCACAATCTTCTTCATAATCATCATCATCATCATCATCATCATCATCATCATCATCATCATCATCATCATCATCATCAACAACATAAACTCCACATCATATAAACTCAATCAACATATCATAATCATCATAATATACGATATATGACAATGTCGTTCGTGTGATATACAAACAGGATCAGCCCACGCAATATACAAATGCTCGACGTATTATCTTGGCTCGTCAGCACACAAAAAAAACATTCTCACACGTATTATCATGGTTTCACCAGCACATAAAATATGCCAGTACTTATACGTATTATCATGACTCGTCAACACCCACAATATACGTATTCTCACACGTATTATCATAACTCGCCAGCACATACAATATCCCAGTACTCACGCGTATTATCATGGCTCACCAGCACATACAATATGCCAGTACTTATACGTATTATCATGACTCGTCAGCACATACAATATACATATTCTCACAGGTATTATCATGACTCGCCAGCACATACGATATCCCAGTACTCACGCGTATTATCATGGCTCGCCAGCACATACAATATGCCAGTACTCACACGCATTATCATGGCTCACCAGCATATACAATATGCCAATACTCACACGTATTATCATGACTCGCCAGCATATACAATATGCCAGTACTCACACGTATTATCATGGCTCGTCAGCACATACAATATGCCAATACTCACACGTATTATCATGGCTCGCCAGCACATACAATATGCCAATACTCACACGTATTATCATGACTCACCAGCATATACAATATGCCAATACTCACACGTATTATCATGGCTCGTCAGCACATACAATATGCCAGTACTCACACGTATTATCATGACTCGCCAGCATATACAATATGCCAATACTCACACGTATTATCATGACTCGCCAGCACATACAATATGCCAGTACTCACACGTATTATCATGGCTCGTCAGCACATATAATATGCCAGTACCCACACGTATTATCATGACTCGCCAGCTTATACAATATGCCAGTACTCACACGTATTATCATGACTCGCCAGCATATACAATATGCCAGTACTCACACGTATTATCATGGCTCGTCAGCACATATAATATGCCAGTACCCACACGTATTATCATGACTCGCCAGCTTATACCATATGCCAGTACTCACACATATTATCATGACTCGCCAGCATATACAATATGCCAGTTCTCACACGTATTATCATGACTCGCCAGCACATATAATATGCCAGTACCCATACGTATTATCATGACTCGCCAGCACATACAATATGCCAGTTCTCACACGTATTATCATGACTCGTCAGCACATATAATATGCCAGTACCCACACGTATTATCATGACTCGCCAGCTTATACAATATGCCAGTACTCACACGTATTATCATGACTCGCCAGCATATACAATATGCCAGTACTCACACGTATTATCATGGCTCGTCAGCACATATAATATGCCAGTACCCACACGTATTATCATGACTCGCCAGCTTATACAATATGCCAGTACTCACACGTATTATCATGACTCGCCAGCACATATAATATGCCAGTACCCACACGTATTATCATGACTCGCCAGCACATACAATATGCCAATACTCACACGTATTATCATGGCTCGCCAGCACATACAATATGCCAATACTCACACGTATTATCATGACTCACCAGCATATACAATATGCCAATACTCACACGTATTATCATGGCTCGTCAGCACATATAATATGCCAGTACCCACACGTATTATCATGACTCGCCAGCTTATACAATATGCCAGTACTCACACGTATTATCATGACTCGCCAGCATATACAATATGCCAGTACTCACACGTATTATCATGACTCGCCAGCACATACAATATGCCAGTTCTCACACGTATTATCATGACTCGTCAGCACATATAATATGCCAGTACCCACACGTATTATCATGACTCGCCAGCTTATACAATATGCCAGTACTCACACGTATTATCATGACTCGCCAACATATACAATATGCCAGTACTCACACGTATTATCATGGCTCGTCAGCACAAATAATATGCCAGTACCCACACGTATTATCATGACTCGCCAGCTTATACAATATGCCAGTACTCACACGTATTATCATGACTCGCCAGCACATATAATATGCCAGTACCCACACGTATTATCATGACTCGCCAGCACATACAATATGCCAATACTCACACGTATTATCATGGCTCGCCAGCACATACAATATGCCAATACTACACGTATTATCATGACTCACCAGCATATACAATATGCCAATACTCACACGTATTATCATGGCTCGTCAGCACATACAATATGCCAGTACTCACACGTATTATCATGACTCGCCAGCATATACAATATGCCAATACTCACACGTATTATCATGACTCGCCAGCACATACAATATGCCAGTACTCACACGTATTATCATGGCTCGTCAGCACATATAATATGCCAGTACCCACACGTATTATCATGACTCGCCAGCTTATACAATATGCCAGTACTCACATCGTATTATCGTGACTCGCCAGCATATACAATATGCCAGTACTCACACGTATTATCATGGCTCGTCAGCACATATAATATGCCAGTACCCACACGTATTATCATGACTCGCCAGCTTATACCATATGCCAGTACTCACACATATTATCATGACTCGCCAGCATATACAATATGCCAGTTCTCACACGTATTATCATGACTCGCCAGCACATATAATATGCCAGTACCCACACGTATTATCATGACTCGCCAGCACATACAATATGCCAGTTCTCACACGTATTATCATGACTCGTCAGCACATATAATATGCCAGTACCCACACGTATTATCATGACTCGCCAGCTTATACAATATGCCAGTACTCACACGTATTATCATGACTCGCCAGCATATACAATATGCCAGTACTCACACGTATTATCATGGCTCGTCAGCACAAATAATATGCCAGTACCCACACGTATTATCATGACTCGCCAGCTTATACAATATGCCAGTACTCACACGTATTATCATGACTCGCCAGCACATATAATATGCCAGTACTCACACGTATTATCAGGACTCGTCATCACATACAATATGCCTGTACAGATAACTTCTGGCTCAACCATAAAAAACTGAAAGCAAAATCACTGAACACAAGTGATCACATTTCATTTAGATTATATATAAAACACATATACCAACCACAGGTTAATACTGGACTCGAGCGCACAGCAACTGATAATGCACTTCGAAATCGCGCCTTTCCTTATATACTCATAACAGAGCCATCTGGCGGGCATTCTTACCATATAAGTAAACGTCTTATTATTAAATAAATGGGATATTTTAAACAATACATGGGGAGATATATGTCTTGAAGTTGGTAAGATAAGTAATAAGTGAAACGATCATGGAGGGACGTAGGGATAGAAGTCTGAGGAGAAACTGGAGGGATGTGATCGTGATGACACGCAGAGCCGCGAAAGATCACAAGAGACAAACTAAAACATTTCAATTGTTGATTGATTAATTAAATTAGTGAATGTGCGATGTCATGTGGAGAATTTATAGCATAAGTAAATATACGTTAAGCTCAGAGAACAAGAAGTCTCGTTCCAAATTCAGATTCTTCATTCCATTTCACAACTGTTAGTAAATTACATTCTGTACGTGTCTTCTACACTGTCATCAAAACTGCCTACAGTCAACACAGTCAACTATGCACTACTTGATTATTGTTTTATTGTATATCAACTGAAGCCTGAATAGTGTGGTCTGTATCCACTGCATTTAATTAATGGTATTTATCGCAATGTAAATGCTTCAAAGTCGCCTGACACATATCATAACAAGGTTATTATTAATTAGTCTTGGCTTGACTTTAGTTAAAAGCATAAACTTCTGTCACTTCTATCTATCGCATAAAGATCGTGAAAAGATTAACTTTCTGTCAAGGCCATGGCACAATAGGAATACGATATTTTATATTTAATTTGTTTACGAAAAGAAATTGTAACGTTACAAATAAAATCTTCATCCGTCTTTGAAAACAAAAGTATGGAAAATATAACAGATAACGTAGTGCCAAAGTTAATTGCTAAATTTGTTCTTCTAGCGGTATTTACTTGCCTTGTTGTTTTACGAAGTTTGCACCTACCAAAGTCATGCCAGTACCTAATGTACCTGTCCAGTTACAGGTCGCAGGTCGAGTCGCTGCCAGGAAGGGCCATGTACACATGGACAACTGAACAGACACGAAATTGGCCTAAGTCTACGCTCAGCACCAACATCGAGTGGACACACAAGCTACATCACAGTCAATAACAGGCCACCCCTTCTTCCTGGCCACACAACGGTCTGGTGCAAAGCTATCAACTCATTAGCCTCTGTTGAACTTCTTAACGAACCCGGAAGGATGAATCTAATTAAATATAACGGGGAAACATCCAACATGGCTTCCAAACATCTCGCGGTATATGTCCACTGAAGTCAGAGCGCTGACTCCCGCCTGTTTGCTCTGCAAATCAGACATTAGCAAATTTTTGATTTCCTGAATGACATCTCAACCGCCAGAGTATTTGGCTTGTCACGTTACCACTTGACTGCTATCAACACCATTCGCTCAAATTGAAATTTGATAAAAACATGTGTCCTCAATCAGAATATTTCACGTTGATTTCCTTATGTCTTTTGGAAATTAAGGATGTTCATACTGTGATATCAACAGTGTATATATGTGACACATGTATTGTATTGACAGAGATTTGTATCAATACAAATGTTGTACTTTTGTCCACAGAGAACCGGTACCTGACATTCTCCATAACGTACTATTACTATAAACCTGTCTGGCAGCGAAATCTCGATAATATAGAAGGTGCCATCTTTGTATCCTTCTGTTTTAACGTATATAAATTTTGGTACTAATTCAGTAAAGATATTGCACAAGTGTCATCTTGAAGATCCGTGTTAAAAAGTGGTCTTCAGCAAACCATGTTTGTCGTAACAGGGAGACTAACGGGACAAGGTGTTCTGGAAGGCTATTTCGGCTGATCAATGAATGTCGTATCCAAATCGCATGGATCGTTTTGGTACGATGTCAATCACTTGATTATTTACTGGTTTATGTACTGGCCGTCGTCATACATTGCGGCGTTGAACCACAAACAACCACGCTACTGACATAACTTCCCGAAAACGCGGGGTTGGGAATAACGGGATTTCGCTTTACGAGGATTGTTAATATTTTGCTAAAGTATTACCTCAGTTGTCTTAAATTTGATTTTATTATGTTCCTTGTTCTACTGTCATCCAATCAGATGTATCTGTTTTACTGAACACGAGTGAGTGAGTGAGTAGAGTTTTACACTGGAAATGGGTCTCATACATTGTACCCACGTGGGGAATCGAACCGGGTCTTCGGCGCGACATGCGAAAGCCTAACTTTTTAACCACGCAATAACATGACTAATTTTCATTTGAGAAAAACTCAACTGGTATTAGGGATGTACAAAACCATTTATACAGCTTCTAAACTGACTGTGTGTGGTCATTTGATACAATGCTATCCTATGCGCTTATGTTGAACATAATACCTCTTGTTGTCTACGCCGCTTTTAGCGATATTCCAGCAATATCACTCCGGGGGACACCAGAAATGGGCTTCACACATTGTACCCATATGGGCAATCGAACCCCTGGTCTTCAGAGTGAGTATATAAATAGACACGATTTTCTGTCTGACGAATATCATGTGTGGGACAATGACAGTTTCCCATATGTATATATGCATGTTTTGTGTAATTAATTCGTTGTATTTATGGCATTGAATTGCTTGTGCAATGACATATCTGGCTTGTCTACTTTCTATATCAAATGCTAGTCAGATTATTATTATATATCTTTCTATTTAAATCGACTGACTGACTGACTGAGTTTGGTTTTACGCCGCTTTTAGCAATATTCCAGCAACATCACGGCGGGGGACACCAGAAATGGGCTTCACACATTGTACCCATGTGGGGATTCGAACCCGGGTCTTCGGCGTGACGAGCCAACGCTTTAACCACTAGGCTACCCGACCGCCCCTCTAATACATGGTCTATTCGCCAAGGACATAGGACATAATTCCCCGTACATTCAGATGGAATAAAAGAACCTGAAACACTATAATGATAGCCAGGTGTATACAGAGAATCGACAAAAGTTGTTTACTATTTAAAAATCAAAATGATTGTCTAATTAAGAGCTGCGCCATCGTTTCCCCATCTCTTTATTGACCATAACTGTGGTGTCCCATGGCCAAGTGACGTAGACATCGTCTTATCGCGCGGGCGTAATGACGTCACAGACGAAGCAATGTCAGATCACGTTTGTCTTTCAATGGCACCACGTCAATCCCAAATCCCTTTGATGGTGCAGCGCCAATCGCTGACCCTATTGTCTTACATAGTGGGACCGCCTGCTGATATGTCACAGCAAAGTGTAAAACAGATTTCTGGCGAGTTATCGGACCTGATCTTTAAAATATGAAAGCTTTGATTGGGCGCAGGACTGTCACTTGGTTTTCGTATTTACTAGACAATTGAAGAACATGTTTCGGGAGATATTTGGTGATTACCTAGGCATTTCATGTTTGTTTAACGTGTACATTAGTAAGCTGTTTTGGTCTCTCACACAAGTGGGACATTTGTTAACAACTGCATGTGACAGATCTTACAGTTTTGCTTGCCTCTTGGTCAGGTAAAACATTCAGTCAATGCGCCTGTTACAGATTTAGTTAAATCCAAATTTTTGAGAGGGTGTGAAAAACGGTACACAAAAGAAACAACGATGACGGTTTGAAAAACAAATGATGAACCGGTTATGTATTAATTGTTGAAATCAACAGGTCCTAAATGTTTCCCTTTTTAATGTTTGGTTGGTGAAGCCCTTGTGACAATTTGTATGAATTCCTTCCTATAGCTCCTGTCAGGTAATTATCTTTATCCAGAGCATAACCATTAAATGACATGTAACATGTCAACGTCAGTCCACAACCATTTAATATCATGTGAAATATCAACCCCAAAGCATAACCGTTTAATGTCATGTAAATTACCTACGTTAGAGCACAACTATTTAACATCATATAAAATACCTACGCCAGAGCATAACCATTTAATGTCATGCAACATGCCATTGCCAGAGCATAACTATTTAATGTCATGTAAAATACCTTCGTCAGAGTAAAACTATTTAATGTCATGTATAATACCTACGTCAGAGCATGACCATTTAATGTCTTGTAACATGTCATCGCCAGAGCAAAACTACTTCATGTTATATAAAATCCTAACGCCAGAAAATAATCCGATGAAACAGATTCTAATAATTTAGCAGTGAAAATTGTGTGAATGCATCGATGACAATAATTGACGACACCGGGTGTTCGTGATTCAAGGACCCAAACGTGTATGGACATAACATCCTAACACGACACCCGTCTTGAAGTATAATGGGCCATTGAACATGTGTAGGGGACCCAGTTCATACGGTCGTAATAACGATAGGAGAATTTCTGGAATCATCCTAAATGATACTTGGACATCATGTGTTAACAAAGGGTCACTGTTTCCAGCAAAAACTCAAAAATTTATCCTTTAAAACATTGCGATCATAATTCATACATTGATCTTGGAACTAATGTCTATTCCTTGAAACTTCTATCAACGACGTGCCATACTGACATTTCAGTCCACGAAATTCCACACCTTTGAACAATGCTCCTGCAAGACACTTGTAATTTGTGTTTTCCCTGGTAAATCTCAACTCGTGATAATCTCATAATCCCCGCTTTAAAGGCTTGCCAGTCTGCAAATCCCTAATCCCCTGTGGTCAGGAAAATACCAAGGCGGTCTGCCAGCACTCACAGTTGTCTTGTTGAACAATGCTTGTCTTTGACCACAAGGTACAACTCCTCTATGGCATTCCTGACAAAGCCGGTGTTACTGACGTTGACGCAGGTCCAGATTAACTGATTGTTTCTGGTCAAAGGGATTGTTTTGGGGGAAGATGGAACGGCGTTTGATGCTGGGGTCTTTGTAGCTTGTAAAACGTTTTGTTTTGGCTATTCCTTAAGTGTTTCCAGGGTGACTTCGTCCTCAATAACAAACTACGTCATCGGCATTGTTGTGGGGTGGTAGACACAGGCTCTGTTGTTGTGGATATGAATATTTATATGCAGAGAATTATCCAGCTAAGTTTAAAGAGATTTAATATTTCAAATATATCACCACGTACATAGTTAATATTGCCGATAAGTCAAAAGTGACACAGGTGTTGGATATCTAAGATTTAAGTGAAACACACGAGGTAGACAAGATGCCCAAGAACATCTTAAAGAATAGAGGATACGAACCCAAAATCACATTTCAGGCCTGAATGCCGTTATCAGAGTCAGCCCAAATCTGACATGTTGCTTTCTTCATATTTATTAGGGCGGTAGGGTAGTCTAGTGGTTAAAGCGTTGGCTCGTCACGCCGAAGACCCGGGTTCGAATCCCCACATGGGTACAATGAGTGAAGCCCATTTCTGGTGTCCCCCGCCGTGATATTGCTGGAATATTACTAAAAGCGGCGTAAAAAACCAAACTCAGTCAGTCAGTCAGTCATATTTATTACTACAAATATGTTCATGACCACCCGCTTCGTTCATATCACTACAGATCATTACGATAAATAGAACATGGTACTACTGGATATATCATTGTGTACATACACCATCGGAATAAAACATAAACAGACTAGCCTACAGTTTGTTAAAGCAAATGGGCGTATGACTCTGCAGCTGTGGTAATAAAATCCACAAGTATCAAACACTTCTGTTGATATGGGTTTTTTTCGACCAGACCTGTGAAGATCTGGGTTAGAATTAATCTTCAGCAACCCATGAGGCGACAAACGGGATCGTGTGGCCAGGCTGGCTGATTTAGTTGACACATGTCATCGTATCCCAGTCGATACTCATGATGTTGATCACTGGATTGTGTGGTCCAGACTCGATTATTTACAGATCGCCTCCATATAGCTGGAACAAACCATCCAACAAACCAACCTTTCGGCCAGGACTTTTAACGTTTAATGTTCCAACCAGAAATATAATCTTAAATCTATAATCTTAGATAGGGTTATCAAACGATGGTTTCAACACACCTACAGTCTAGCATAACATATACACATATACCTGCTATACCAGTATAACATGTTAACACCAACCCTCTCTACCAATATAATATATAAACATCTACTTGTAATAACAGGATAACATGTTAATACCTACCTACTATAGCAGTATAACATATAAACACTTACCTACTATACCAGTATAACATATTAACACCTACTTACTATACCAGTTTTACATATAAAATATACCTGTAGTAAAACATGCTAACACCAAACTACTACACCAGCGTAACATATTATACCAATATAAGACATACACACGTACCTATTATGTCAGTATGAGATATTAGCAAACGCATATTATAAGAGAATAAAATATGAACAAACACCTATTATATATACTAGTGTAACATGCTAACACCTAAATACTACACAAGTATAACATTTTAACACCTGATTGCTACACCAGTATAACATATAAACACACACCTACTACACCAGCATAGCATGCTAATACCTAAAAAATAATAGACCAGTATAGCATTTTAACACCTAATTACTTTACGAGTATAACATATAAACAAATATCTACTACACCAGTATAACATGCTAACACCTAAATACTGGACCAGTATAGCATTTTAACACCTAATTACTTTACGAGTATAACATATAAACAAATATCTACTACACCAGTATAACATGCTAACACCGAAATACTGGACCAGTATAGCATTTTAACACCTAATTACTTTACGAGTATAACATATAAACAAATATCTACTACACCAGTATAACATGCTAACACCGAAATACTGGACCAGTATAGCATTTTAACACCTAATTACTTTACGAGTATAACATATAAACAAATATCTACTACACCAGTATAACATGCTAACACCGAAATACTGGACCAGTATAGCATTTTAACACCTAATTACTTTACGAGTATAACATATACACAAATATCTACTACACCAGTATAACATGCTAACACCGAAATACTGGACCAGTATAGCATTTTAACACCTAATTACTTTACGAGTATAACATATAAACAAATATCTACTACACCAGTATAACATGCTAACACCGAAATACTGGACCAGTATAGCATTTTAACACCTAATTACTTTACGAGTATAACATATAAACAAATATCTACTACACCAGTATAACATGCTAACACCGAAATACTGGACCAGTATAGCATTTTAACACCTAATTACTTTACGAGTATAACATATAAACAAATATCTACTACACCAGTATAACATGCTAACACCGAAATACTGGACCAGTATAGCATTTTAACACCTAATTACTTTACGAGTATAACATATAAACAAATATCTACTACACCAGTATAACATGCTAACACCTAAATACTGGACCAGTATAGCATTTCAACACCTAATTACTTTACGAGTATAACATATAAACAAATATCTACTACACCAGTATAACATGCTAACACCGAAATACTGGACCAGTATAGCATTTTAACACCTAATTACTTTACGAGTATAACATATAAACAAATATCTACTACACCAGTATAACATGCTAACACCTAAATACTGGACCAGTATAGCATTTTAACACCTAATTACTTTACGAGTATAACATATAAACAAATATCTACTACACCAGTATAACATGCTAACACCTAAATACTGGACCAGTATAGCATTTTAACACCTAATTACTTTACGAGTATAACATATAAACAAATATCTACTACACCAGTATAACATGCTAACACCTAAATACTGGACCAGTATAGCATTTTAACACCTAATTACTTTACGAGTATAACATATAAACAAATATCTACTACACCAGTATAGCATGCTAACACCTAAATACTGGACCAGTATAGCATTTTAACACCTAATTACTTTACGAGTATAAGATATAAACAAATATCTACTACACCAGTATAGCATGCTAACACCTAAATACTGGACCAGTATAGCATTTTAACACCTAATTACTTTACGAGTATAACATATAAACAAATATCTACTACACCAGTATAACATGCTAACACCGAAATACTGGACCAGTATAGCATTTTAACACCTAATTACTTTACGAGTATAACATATAAACAAATATCTACTACACCAGTATAACATGCTAACACCTAAATACTGGACCAGTATAGCATTTTAACACCTAATTACTTTACGAGTATAACATATAAACAAATATCTACTACACCAGTATAACATGCTAACACCTAAATACTGGACCAGTATAGCATTTTAACACCTAATTACTTTACGAGTATAAGATATAAACAAATATCTACTACACCAGTATAGCATGCTAACACCTAAATACTGGACCAGTATAGCATTTTAACACCTAATTACTTTACGAGTATAACATATAAACAAATATCTACTACACCAGTATAACATGCTAACACCTAAATACTGGACCAGTATAGCATTTTAACACCTAATTACTTTACGAGTATAACATATAAACAAATATCTACTACACCAGTATAACATGCTAACACCGAAATACTGGACCAGTATAGCATTTTAACACCTAATTACTTTACGAGTATAACATATAAACAAATATCTACTACACCAGTATAACATGCTAACACCGAAATACTGGACCAGTATAGCATTTTAACACCTAATTACTTTACGAGTATAACATATAAACAAATATCTACTACACCAGTATAACATGCTAACACCTAAATACTGGACCAGTATAGCATTTTAACACCTAATTACTTTACGAGTATAACATATAAACAAATATCTACTACACCAGTATAACATGCTAACACCTAAATACTGGACCAGTATAGCATTTTAACACCTAATTACTTTACGAGTATAACATATAAAACAAATATCTACTACACCAGTATAACATGCTAACACCGAAATACTGAACCAGTATAGCATTTTAACACCTAATTACTTTACGAGTATAACATATAAACAAATATCTACTACACCAGTATAACATGCTAACACCGAAATACTGGACCAGTATAGCATTTTAACACCTAATTACTTTACGAGTATAACATATAAACAAATATCTACTACACCAGTATAACATGCTAACACCTAAATACTGGACCAGTATAGCATTTTAACACCTAATTACTTTACGAGTATAACATATAAACAAATATCTACTACACCAGTATAACATGCTAACACCGAAATACTGAACCAGTATAGCATTTTAACACCTAATTACTTTACGAGTATAACATATAAACAAATATCTACTACACCAGTATAACATGCTAACACCGAAATACTGGACCAGTATAGCATTTTAACACCTAATTACTTTACGAGTATAACATATAAACAAATATCTACTACACCAGTATAACATGCTAACACCGAAATACTGGACCAGTATAGCATTTTAACACCTAATTACTTTACGAGTATAACATATAAACAAATATCTACTACACCAGTATAACATGCTAACACCGAAATACTGGACCAGTATAGCATTTTAACACCTAATTACTTTACGAGTATAACATATAAACAAATATCTACTACACCAGTATAACATGCTAACACCGAAATACTGGACCAGTATAGCATTTTAACACCTAATTACTTTACGAGTATAACATATAAACAAATATCTACTACACCAGTATAACATGCTAACACCGAAATACTGGACCAGTATAGCATTTTAACACCTAATTACTTTACGAGTATAACATATAAACAAATATCTACTACACCAGTATAACATGCTAACACCTAAATACTGGACCAGTATAGCATTTTAACACCTTATTACTTTACGAGTATAACATATAAACAAATATCTACTACACCAGTATAACATGCTAACACCTAAATACTGGACCAGTATAGCATTTTAACACCTAATTACTTTACGAGTATAACATATAAACAAATATCTACTACACCAGTATAACAACCTAAGACCTAAATACTGGACCAGTATAGCATTTTAACACCTAATTACTTTACGAGTATAACATATAAACAAATATCTACTACACCAGTATAACAACCTAAGACCTAAATACTGGACCAGTATAGCATTTTAACACCTAATTACTTTACGAGTATAACATATAAACAAATATCTACTATACCAGTATAACAACCTAAGACCTAAATACTGGACCAGTATAGCATTTTAACACCTAATTACTTTACGAGTATAACATATAAACAAATATCTACTATACCAGTATAACAACCTAAGACCTAAATACTGGACCAGTATAGCATTTTAACACCTAATTACTTTACGAGTATAACATATAAACAAATATCTACTATACCAGTATAACAACCTAAGACCTAAATACTGGACCAGTATAGCATTTTAACACCTAATTACTTTACGAGTATAACATATAAACAAATATCTACTACACCAGTATAACATGCTAACACCTAAATACTGGACCAGTATAGCATTTTAACACCTAATTACTTTACGAGTATAACATATAAACAAATATCTACTACACCAGTATAGCATGCTAACACCTAAATACTGGACCAGTATAGCATTTTAACACCTAATTACTTTACGAGTATAACATATAAACAAATATCTACTACACCAGTATAACATGCTAACACCTAAATACTATACCAGTATAACATTTTAACACCTTATTACTTTACGAGTATAAGATATAAACAAATATCTACTACACCAGTATAACATGCTAACACCTAAATACTGGACCAGTATAGCACTTTAACATTTGATTACTATACCAATATAACATATATACTAGTGTCGGGAATTGGTTGAAATCTCACAATTGATGATTGCTTCATTACCAACGAATAATCATCGAAAAACATTGGTTAGCGAGAGTTTTCAGATTTTCCAATCCAAGTTGTTATTGCAGATATGTATAACATGATGCAACTTGCTACATTAAAGAAATGACTATTATATCATGAACATAAACTTCCCTGAGGCTTAGAGAAATATTCAGTCATGGCTTTTCAATTAGTGAAGTGAGTTTTCTAAGAATTAAACACGTTTTCAGGCCCTGACAATTTCTAAGATATGTTCCATTGTCAAGTTTTTCAAAGACTAAAACAGTAGTTCCAAAATCGTTTATGTTCGATTATGAGAAAATGTGATCGATTGCTTGGTCGTTTGGTCACTGCGACAAATCTTTGTTTATTTCAATTAATCGGAACACCACTAATATATACACATACCTACAACACAAGTATAACACGCTAACATCTACTTACTACACAAGTATAACACGCTAACATCTACTTACTACACAAGTATAACACGCTAACACCTACCTACTACATCAGTATACAATGTTACCTACACTGACACCGACAACTCCATGTACAACGTAGTACAACACAACTGTGCCAAGGTCTATTATGAATATTCCAAAATATCAATTTTAAGAATCAGGCATTGCCAGTCAAACAAAACCTTTGTCTTATGTATTTGTTCTTTGTAAGCAGAATTTCCTTCTAGGAAATGTGTCTTATTTCGAGTTATCCTATTTGTGTGAACCATTATTCTGCTTAAATGCCTAAACATGTTTTGCTTTGAGGTGTGAATTTATGCTCTGCTATATGGCAATACTATGGATTATGGAGACAAAACCCACTGTCTCCCCTCCCTTGATGCTGACCACAACAATAGTCAGCAAACATTGCTGCATTCCATAACCTTTTCCCAGCCGACACACCTTAGACTTAATGCCCACCACTATAAAAGTAATCTCGAATCGTATTTAACCAATGAATCTTATAACATTCTCAAGCATCCAGCAGTCGCTACCAGAACATGCAACCCAATGTCCACATCTCGTCTGTGACCAGCGGTCATACCAAGAGATGTCTTGGTCAATTTTCTGGTCTTCTGATTTGTGGTGCGTTGCGCGAAAACAAAGGCAACAATTCCGAATTCGTCCCGAGTCAACAAGGAGGTAACTCGAAAGGCACACAATCCGCGAGGGTTGTCAATATTAACTTAGAGGAGTACAAAACACTCGGCTGCCGGCCCGTTCCCCAGTCTCGCCTTGACAAGCCAACCGCTCTTGATACCTGGCTTAACGTTGAACAATACTCGAGTGAGCATCGCAGGTTGGATCTTGTATTCCTTGGCAACGGTGCGAAACAGGCAGTGAGCTAGCTCTCGTTGTTCCGCCAGGATAATAGCATCAGTAAATCGCTTCTGAAAAGGGACCTTGAGAACAAGCATTTCTTAAAAAGCCCAGAAGTGCAGATTGGACGTGTGAGGAACATTCATCTCTGATCTCTGGAACTGAAGACCCACCGTACCTACCTATAACTCTGCTACTTGGCTTGGACAGCTGAAGGCAGGTCGAGAAGTTGCTGAACTATCTGGTTTCGTTCCTGGTCAAGAAGGGTCATCAGTTGTGTCCAGTTGGTCATTCTCAAGATGTCGCGTGCACTGGTATTTCTTTTGATATCGTCGTTTGTTTGGAAAGGTAGGTAACAGTTCAAATGTTATTTTTGCGGTGTTAACTTCAAATGTCCAGTTGGATTCAGTTCAGCTCCTAGATAAACCTTATTGAGAAGAAAGCACGACAGATGTATATATGAATTATAATGTGTCACAATTCAGCTTCCAGTACAGCCCGAGCATGCTGATCATGGCTTAGTATTGGAAAGTACAAGTTTCAGTTAATGTTTTGTGTACGACAGAAATGTTTTAGAATTATATTTGGAGTAAATGTACACAGAATGGAACTTTCGGAAATCGTAATATACGTACCAATCCATCCTCACTATTGCGTTGCGGTTTACACTTGGATCAAATATAAAATATCATCAGTTATTCTTCAAATATATTTCTATTGTTTCTGGACGGAACATGAAGCTTTTTCATGGAGTCGCTTCATAAAAATAATTGTAATTTAGGATATTAAAATGAGAATCCAATTGGAATCCAACCATACCGTGTTATCGTTCAAGTAACAACCATGCATACCGTTTTATCTTATTGCGGCCTTGTCAGCTGGATTCATCATGAATGGGATGAAGATGAGGGGTGAGATGAGATAGGAACACGTGGCCATGTGTATACAATGCATAGATCGGTTAATATCATTCCTGAATCTTTCAGCGTAATACTTACATTAAACCAATCCCTCTGAACGCCAAGGTAGATAAAACACAAAATATGTCAGTAGTAATGGAAAGAAGTCATTCACAACGCATGAAAGGTGAAGTTATATGTCGTTAGTGTTGAGATAATGTCACTGCTATGTATTTGCAGTTTTCTGAACATTAATGTATTAATGGGTAGGAAGGGTTTCTTCATATATTGAGCTGAAACATTTTGTTTAATATTTCATTCTCTTCATTCCATTGCATCTTTATCGTAATAATGAAATGAAATGAAATGAAATGAAACGTATTCCATAATATCATTTTGGTCGGTGTAGAATTTAACTGAACTTGTAAAATAGGATGATATTTATTCAGGACATTTTAAGTGAAAATGCTTCAATCTTAAGGAGAATGTATACACCCATTACGACACATTAAGATGGCGTTCTTAAGGCATACCTGCACATTGCTGATGCGACGTTCAACAATAATTATTCACTCATTTTATGAATGAATTGTGCTCATTACAGTGCACTAAGGTGGTGTTCTATAGTAATGTTTGGTACATATGGTAACGCATTCAGGTTACGTTCTCTGGGCATGTGGTTCACGTATTATCTGCATTTTCTGGACGAATGTATTTCATTTAGAGACATGAAATTATCATCCATTGACGCTGGGATGTTATTTTATGACCAAGCATTCAGACAGCGTCCAGGTAAACATGGGATTATAAAGGAGAATCTGACACACAAATTTTATCCTGACTAAAATCAGGTTGTCAAGCTCATAGTCTCCATGGAAACAAATCACTCATTCCGCTAAATTGTCTTAAGTGAGTGAGTGAGTATGGTTTTACGCCGCTTTTAGCAATATTCCAGCAATATCACGGCGGGGACACTAGAAACGGGCTTCACACATTGTGCCCATGTGGGGAATCGAACCCGAGTCTTCGGCGTGACGAGCCAACGCTTTAACCACTAGGCTACCCCACCGCCCCCAGATTGTCTTAAGACCTTCAAGGAGAACCTCATATGCCAACAAGGGGCATATTCTGACTGAGTGCCTTACGAGTTCGGGAGTGTCTGTCTAACGACTGACAACACAGCCCATAGGACGCAAGTCTTGGGCCGTCATCAAGCTGAACAGTTTGTCCGAATTTGGCTCTCGAGTAATTTGAACTGCAAATGGTTGATCCAAAAATGTGGAGGTCACACGTTTTGGAAACAAAAAGTGTATTGTTTTGTGTATAGAGGTAAATGTGTCGTGGCACGATTGTTGTTGTGTTTTGAAAACGATGTTTACTGTTGATTTTAAAGGAGAGAACAAATAAGGTTCACGAAAATAGCTTCTGGGTCATGCTTAGTTATGATAACTGTTGCTAATAAAGTGATAGTGTGTTGGAAGGGTACACAGAAGGGTACACAGAAGGGTACACAGAAGGGGACACAGAAGGGTACACAGAAGGGTACACAGAAGGGGACACAGAAGGGGACACAGAAGGGGACACAGAAGGGTACACAGAAGGGGACACAGAAGGGTACACAGAAGGGTACACAGAAGGGTACACAGAAGGGGACACAGAAGGGTACACAGAAGCAGCAATCATCAGAAGATAGAGTGACATTGTGGAATCATAAAACCAAAATCTATTTACCGCCTCCAGCTTCATCTATATCACCCGGGGCGGTGGGTAGCCTAGCGGTTAAAGAGTTCGTTCGTCACGCCGAAGATCCGGGTTCGATTCCCCACATGGGCACAATTTGTGAAGCCCATTTCTGGTGTCCCCCGCCGTGATATTGCTGGAATATTGCTAAATGCAGAGTTAAAGTAAACTCACTCCATATCACCCCACTAGCACGCACACACGCACACACATGAGCGCGCACGCACACACACACACACACACACACACACACACACACACACACACACACACACACACACACACACACACTTCTGTCTTCTTAGCAGGGACATTGAGTTACATACAGAGGCACATAACGATTACCATATCTCTGCATAGGGTGAAGTGCTTCACATTAACATAATAGTGACATAATAGTGACTTTGAGAACGCTTGAAATTCAGATGTTTGTACATATCTAGCTCTATCGTTTCTGTCGTGGTAACTGTAGCAATTTATCTAACTCATGACCTCTGTAGCCCTTTAGCGATCACTGCAGACCTGTAGTCGGACCCTGATAGCCCGTCTTCAGAGACCACTTACCTTTTAGTCACATTGACGATAGATCATGCCGTTTCTTAGACATTGATAAGCTGCCACACACCCAGTCTACCTGTGAAGATCCGTGTTAGAATGGGTCTTCAGTAACACATGCTTGTCGTAAGACGCGACTAACCTGATCGAGCGGTCAGGCTCGCTGACTTGGTTGACACATGTCATCGTATCCCATTGATTAGATCGATACTCATGCTGTCGATCACGGGATGGTCTGATCAGGAATAACCTAATTAGAGGAGGATCGGGTAGAAGATGAGTTCCAGTTGTTACATTACTGACAGACTGAGAATCAGCGAGAAATGCTTGAGGTAACTGAAGGAATATTAATATAAATGTATTCCAAGAAGAACGTTCTTCAACCATATCTCACGATTCATACAAGAATTGAGTTTCCAGTAACACTAAATTGGCTCCTCCTTTTCATCTAAAAGTGGAACCAATTAATGGAAATCCCTATTAAAAACGCAGGTAACCAGTGAAGATGCGGGTTAGACCTGCTCTTCAGTAACCCATGCTAGTCGTTAGAGGCGACTAACGGGATCGGGTGGTCAGACTCGCTGATTTGGTTGGCACTTGTTATGGTATCCCAATTCCCACAAGTATCAAACATTTAAGTTGGTGAACTGAACTGAACCTTATTTACACTTCGACCGCGTTCTGCGGCATTAGAGGATCAAGTTTACATCATAATGTACAACTTAAATACAGGTATGAAACATAAAGTGGTCATATATGCATATCGTTTGGTTGCAAGAACACATGTTCACATGTTTCTTTTCATCCAGACCTGTGAAGATCGGGGTTAGAATTGGTCTTCGTGAACTTATGAGGCGACAAACGGAATCGAGTGACCAGGCTCGCTGTCATAGTTAACACATGTCATCGTACCCCAGTTGCGTAGATCGATGCTCATGAAGTTGATCGCTGAGAGGCGACTAACGGGATTTGGTGGTTAGGCTCGCTGACTTGGTTGACACACGTCATCGTATCCCAATTGCGTAGATCGATGCTCTTAATGTCAATCACTGGATTGTCTGGTCCAGTCTCGATTATTTACAGGCCGACGTCATATAGCTGGAATATTGCTGAGTGCGGCGTTAAACAACATACAAGCAGATGCTATACTACAAAGATTACTACATGCAAAGTGAACCGACCAAAATGTCGCACGAATCTTCTAAGGGGCTGCTGACAGTCACTCCTTACCGCCCAAACTTTTAAAACAAAAACCTGTTTGATAATGTACCGAGAAAAGCAAGAGAGATAGGATAATGTTCCCTTGCGGGTCAGTTTGTGGTTTTCTGTTGCCTAACTTCACAGATGCATTTTTTTGGTGTTGTGCCAGATTCTTCTCGTGTTGGATTTCGGAAAACATTGTTTTAGAAAGTACACGTTGTAAATCGAAGTGATTACTAAATGAAAATAAAATTTAACCTTGTTGGAAGTATTGCCATAGATGAAAACTTGAAGGTCGTTTTAACCAAACAAGGCACCGTGTGTTGATAACAAGTGTTTACAAGGTAGGATTTATTGTCATAGACAAAAAGTTTTCATAAAGGAGTAAGTATGGTTTTATGCCGCTTTTGGCAATATTCCAGCAATATCACTACGGGGGACACCGATTATGAGCTCTGCATTGTGGGGAATGGACCCCGGGTCTTCTGCGTTACGAGCGGAGACTTTAACTATTTGGCTACCCCGCAGCCCCCGTCTATCAAGGAGCTTACGATTATACGATAACTTATCTTTTCAGTTTCTGGTACTAAGAGAAATTAGTGGTAGATATTATAATTTATAATTGCAGGTTCGTCTCATTTGCATTTAGGTGTAGTTCATCTGGAGTTAACTCCAGGAAACTTAATTTGACTTCTTTGGATGACGGTGTCAGCACGTGCGGGGGGGTCATCTTTTTTCTCGGTGCTATCACGTTTTGTTTTCAGAAGTCAATTTTTTAACGCAGGAAGTTAATGTTTACTACTTTAATTACTCACAGGCATTGTCGTTTTGCTACAAACTCTCCGGAAAACAAATCAAACACTTGTTATTTGACTTTGAAGTGTGCCGCCAGGTGCCACGTGACGATGAAATGGGTTTGACCGCGGGGTCGACGGAGGGGTGAATTGTTGGATAGCAGTTTATGTCACCGTGCTTCACAGGGATTGGCTTCCGGAATGTGAAATTTATTTGTGAATGTTCTTCAAATAATGAAACGGAATTATTCGCACGATATCAATAATAAATTGCGTGCATTGTCGCATTGTTCCACATAGAAATGTGCCCGCTGACTAATGAAATGACTTGAAATGACAAAACCGGGTGATTATACGAGAAATATATATGCAATGTGATTAATGATGTAACACTTCATGATTTTAGTGTAGAAATTTCTATACAGTCTCAAAGTTCGTTAAATGTTTTTGTTAAATGTTACCATATATAATGACTATTGTGAGAGTGAATTATGTTGTAGAACCGTAAACACTTTCACTAATTTTGGATAAGATCATACGATGGTAAGGAACTGTGAAATGCAAAACTTCTTTGAGTGGCATTTAAGAAGTTGGGAAGTACAATGTAGACAAACTTTATGAATAACAACTTATTTTATGTTGTGAGTCCGAATTTGCGATACAGATTCTGGTACCGTTGTCAGGCAGGAAAGATCACTGCTTGTTGTTATCCAGAAAGTTTGTCAATATTGTCAGTGATAAAGTAAACCCAATTTTGACTTTGCTCAGAATTAGATTCTTTTTTTTCTTTTTCTTTCTTTTTTTTGGGGGGTGGGGGGGGGGAGCAATAGCTTTGAAAATGTTATGAATTTAATACTGAAAATGATGGCCCCAGGTGTTCGGAAAAGGGTAAGCAGCTGGTACCTGTCCCATTCAAATGCCTGAATAATGTGGCGTCTAAATACGTGTATTCCAGCATAGGAAAGTTTCATAAATATAGCTCCAACGGTCAAAAGTTCGACTGTTGCAGAAATCTCAGATCACATGACAGCTTCTTCAGAATGTCAGTTTTCTTGAAGTGAGAGAGTATAGGTTAAAGCTGAATTAAACAGAAGTCCGGCTACATCACGATTGAGGCACAATTTACCCAGGTGGGGAATCGAAAGCGTAGATCGATGCTCATGATGTTGATCACTGGCTTGTCTGGTCCAGTCTTGATTATTTACAGACTACCGTCATATAGCTGGAATGTTGCTAATAAAACTAAACTCACTCACTTTAACAGATTGACTTTACACATCAAGAACATCTACGTTGAATTGTCATGACGAAAACATTAGAGTGAGTGAGTGAGTGAGTGAGTCAATTTGGTTTTACACCACTTTTAAAGCAACTTTTATACTATTCAGTTTATTTTGGTTATATCACATGCTTAATCTCGAAGTTATGCCAACGTTTACTCACGATCACCAATATGGTGCTGACAATTCTGGAACCATCATCAACAAACGATCACGTGTCTCTGGTACCGTCATGGAAAGCGAATCGTGGCGCCAGAAAAGTCCTGGCCTCACATCTCGCTGGATATTTGATAAAGATCTGATATTGATTTGTTTATTTATACCCAAAATGTGTTTGTTGTTGATGTCGTTTACGAAACCAAAGTAAACATGGTATCATTTTCTCAACGATTTTAATTCATCCATTCATATAATTTTCACAACTATATTTTACATCGTTTAGAATATGTTTCGGAAAAACATCGATCATAATTATTCTACGGCGTTCATGTTTAAATACAATTCACCAGACCATCTGATTCTGTATCTCATATTTAATTTGTCAAGTTGCATCAAATATTTGTTGATTTCAATCTCATTATGGGCAGCCGATCGGCAGACTGCAGTCTGTTTGGACGGTCCACCAATGACCAGACAGAGGGTTTGAGCCAATATTAGATCTCTGTGTTCCATGGCATGAAAGTCAGGGATATTAATTTGTTTGGGGTTTTCATACAACCCCATGTGTGTCGCGTCCACCTGTCACATGTCACATGGGGGATCAAATAGATTAGGTCGCAAAACGTAGGAAATATTCAATAATGGATCTCTTTCACGATACCATTACAAAATAAGACAATATATTACTCAACAGAATGTAAGTGCTATTTGATTCTTTCATATTTTATAAGTTGCGGTGTGGTAGCCTAGTGGTTAAAGAGTTCGCGTACACGGGTTCGATTCCCCACATGGGTATTAATGAAGCCCGTTTCTGGTGTCCCCGTCGTGATATTACTGGAATATGGCTAAAAGTTAAACTCACTCGCTCATATTTTATAACTAATCTGTCATGCTATTGGCCTGACACGACAGTTTGACTCAACCTATGACAGTTAAGTAATCTTCTTTCAAGAATTATACATAAAATACAGCTATCGGTTTATTATCATTTTCAGCAACGCCTGTTAGTTATCACTCATCTTACAAGCTTGAACAGTTGGACTGTGTATAGTACGAGCTGTCCGCTTTATTACAACCGAATTGAAAAGTTAAAGTGTGTATCCACTGTCACAGATTTCATGGCATCAAAAAGGAAGAATATTATTTATGGGTCACTGAGAATCAGTAATCACTGGGTGTTCACAAAACGAATACAATGTTCTGCTCCATCGGTAGCACTACACACACAAACACACACACACACGTACGTGCGCGCGCACACACACGCACAAACGCACGCATTCCAAGTGATTATAAATGTGTGGGTAGATGTGAAAACGAACATGAGTCTAAATCACCCATCTGCCTATTGTTGACTATTCACATCAGATTTGGCAAACACGCGTTTCAATATTCATTAACATGCAAACAACTTAGCCGCACGTTTCAGTTCAATGTCCTTAGCGTACGTTTGATTTTGCCTTTTTTATTTTCTTGTTTTGATATAAAGGATAATTTGATCCAGTGTATACAAACGACTGTTTCGCAAATAGCATTGAATTTAATGAAAAAACACATTTTCAAACATTTTTGTGATGAACTCAACAAATAGTTTTTTCTAGCACGAGTTCCTTCAAATGTATTTTCATCTTCACTAACAAACAAAACAGTTTTTTAATTAGTGCGTGGACGGCTTTTGTTTAGAACTGATACTGCAAATATTGACACTCTTTCATTCCCATATTTTCCCATTGGTTAGCAAACTTAAAAGCAGGTTGTCGGTAAACAATGTTGTTCTCTTATCTCATGCAAACTGTTCTGACATGCTGCATTCGTAAAGAAATAAACAATATTTTTGCAAATTACAGAGATATTGTTTAAAAGAATAATCTAACGGTATTCATGGCTTCTGTTCGAAAGTTTCACGTGTTTTATGTCCAAGAGATTTCACGGCGAACGCAGGATTATACAATTAACAATAGAAAAGTGTTAAAATTCGAATCCAGAGAAGGCGCATATTTGTCAACAACACATTAACGCAAATATGATCGGCTTGGTGTCACGTGATCATTGTTATGGAGACGATTGAGTGCATCTTGAGGATTTTTGGTAAATGAACCAAATGACACCCATGCTTTCAAAATGATCGTAGCTGTTATTTTCAAAGGAAAAACAAGAAACGAAGGAATTTCCTTATATGGACAAATATGCTAATGAGTGTTTTGTAATTGGTAGAATCTGTTTTTTAAATTCTTTACAAATATTCAACGGAAGGTTTGGTTGTTTTGCTAAACCTAAAACACAGAGGAAGCCATACCCCGGCCGAATTCCGCCCCGTGCCTTAATCCTAATGGGTTAATTTGCCCTCGTCCCCAATTCCAGATAAACTAGGGTGTCCCGATGTTTTTAATCCTTGGAGGAAAGAGCTCGCCTTGTCAACTTCTGAGTTATTTCATTGCTCTTTGCACCAATCTGTTCCTGTAGCCATAAGCTTCTCAAAACTGTAGCAAATATTATGTACAAATTTGAGTATGAGTGCTAACTAGGTTTTATAGGAAGCCACGCAGGCAGGGAGAGTAGCGCAGAGTCCGGGAACGCAGCCAAAACACCGTTGCTAGCAGAGGGATTAAAATATTACACTTTCAATTTTCTGAGTTAAATATCGGTTTGAAGTTATGTTGACACATCATTTGGAGATTAGGAATTTTGTAGTGTTGATCACGTGAGGGCTTGTTTACACTTTCAATAAAGATAAACAATATTTGCACAATTCTGTGTGTTTTCCATTTGCCGTCTCATCCTATCTCTGATGGGTGGATCCTGTTTTTTTTAATTTTAAAAGTTATTTTATAACGAATTATGTATTTGATAATTGCAATAAACCCAATTCAACTACTCGCTCAACTAAAAGGTGTTGCAATTGAATTTCGAACCTATTTTAATATGTAAAATGTATTTAGACTTTTTTTTCTGTATCGGTATTTCGAAGTCTAGCTTCTATTCGTATCTCCAACGTCAGAGAGATGTAAGTCTACCAATTTTATTATTCATGAGTTTGTAAGATATGAATATGTAACAAGGAATAATTAGTTTCAGCTATCCACCGAAACAGATTTCTTTTAACGTGAAATTCAGAAAGGTGGTTTTAAAGTATACGAATAGATAAGTGAAATCAGTGATGACACCAGGTGTCCCTGATATGGTTAACGTGTCTTGCCCTCGATATTCACATAGTTGGCATAATAATGTATGTGTCTATTGACTGGCTCCACACAGCAGTACTCATCCCATGAGATAATGGCTTTGAAACAATCTGTCTTGGCCAGACAATCAACTGATGGACCAGACAATCCAGTGACAACTCGCTCATTATCGCCAAACCGCGACACAGGGTGGGTTTATAGTGACAGGCGTAATTGGTTAAAAAAGTAATAATCAAGTTATGGTTTGTAAATAGAATAAAATACTCTATTCTTTATCTTACTAAACATATGAGATACACTTATGTAATTGCAATTACAAGCTCACAAAATTGGTTCAGTAATGAATCTTCTGATGTAAAAAGTACAATTTTTTATTAAAGGAATTACATTTAAAATGGTTATGAAATTAATAACACGAAGGCGCGTTTAATTAAATATGGAATTACGCCATTGTGTCCGGGTGCAGAGATTCTGCAGGAAGGGTTGTTTCTTGCATACGTGGTTTATGCCTTCTGTATTAATTACTAGTCAAACTCCCAGGTACATACTTATATTACACCACATAACGAACCCTTTCATTCGACATGAAAACATATAACTTTAGTATAACCTTACACCCTTCTCACTCTGATGGGGCGGTGGGGTAGCCTAGTGGTTAAAGCGTTCGCTCGTCACGCCGAAGACCCGGTTTCGATTCCCCACATGGGTACATTGTGTGAAGCCCATTTCTGGTGTCCCCCGCCGTGATATTGCTGGAATATTGCTAAAGCTGCGGAAAACCATACTCATGTTCTCACTCTCACTCTGCATCATATATTGTACCAGAAAATGACACCTATTAAAGTTGTATATTTTCCTTCTTAATTACTTTGGCACTTTGTGAGTGCTGAGGAATTGATGACATTTTGATCGATAAAAATTTCTTCACGTAACTAACAAACAGCATGTAATGAATAAGTTTTAATAGTACCCTTGGAGAAATAAATAAAATAAACAGCGACAAAGAAAAACAGAATTTCATAAGTATTGAAATAACTTAACAAAAATGATCCCCTAAATTCTATTGTTTGCGTAATTTTAGAAACACAAGCAACGTGGCTACTATTTGACAATGCACGAGAATCTCTCCCGTGTGCCCCTATTTAGCTGGGTGGAACAAAAACAGGCATATTTCAAAGCAAACACCCAAACTCATGTAGACACATTGTACGGATTTAACACTTTCTGTTTCTGTTGTCCCTGAATTATCCCAATTCTAACCAGGGCTTGACACTATTTTCTCTGCCCATGGAAATAGTGCCGTTGTTGACATGGAGTTTGTCACAGGGGCGTCGATTGTTCTTGTGCTCTGTGAAGACAAAACATGTTGGGATGTGCCCATCTACGTATATACTTAGTGTGGGGTTCATACCATAGGTACTGTGGGAACATAAGAACAGAAACGAAACACAACTTTGTTGTCGTTATTTTACTGTCCATGTTGTCATCTTCTACATGTCACTATCGTATCTATATAACAGAGGACAGGCCACGTGACGAGATTGTTAGTTGACGGTTTCGTCCGGAATTGCTTTCACGTCTTAGGGTCTTAGTGTTAAGAATTCAACTTGGTTATCCATAAAAGCCTAATTGTGTCGGAGATTTTGTACCCAAGTTCAGTGCCGAATGAGTTTAAGTATTCTAAAGTGCATATGCGAACCTAAGAACATAATACATACATTTTATTAACATTTACAGTTTAAATAATACGATACGTAATACATAACAATCTCTTAATGATAATGTCATAGTTAAATTTTTGGAAGTTTATGGCGTGTTATCTCTCGCCAAAGTGGCTTCGGAATGTGGGATTACAATGCTTATCATTTTTGCCAAATGTCTTGATGCCAAGTTGGTTTACATGAGCACTCACGCACTGGCTAACCACAATTTGTCACAAATGCATTTTTGAGGATGATTAATGATCATGTGCTCATGATATAGTCGGAATCATACAATCGACCCTCGGCTTTGTCTCTGTTATTTGATTGTTTCCCACCTGAAGCATTTGGTATATCTTTGTAGACAGCACTCTAACATAACATACATACCAAACATCCTTGATAAAGATGTAATGGGTTCAGTTTGCGTGTTGTTTAACGCTGCACTCAGCAATATTCCAGCTATATGACGGCGGCCTGTAAATAATCGAGTCTGGGCCAGACAACCCAGTGATTGACATCAAGAGCACCGATCTCCGCAATTTGGATACGATGACGTGTGTCAACCAAGTCAGCGAGCCTAACCACCAAATCCCGTTAGTCACCTCTCACGACAGGGGTTGCTGAAGATCAATTATAACCCTGATCTTCACGGGTGTGTAAATGAGTAACTGAGTGTTGTTGTTTTAAGCCACAATCATTTAGTGTCCAGCTTATCACTGAAGCCGGTGTCTGGACCAGCCAGAAAGTGTTACAAGGTGATCCCTTCTCCACGGGTTACCATGACACACGTGTCTTCCTCTCACAACTTAAAGCCACCAGATTCAGTTTAGTCGCTACAAGTATCGCCGTAATACAGGTGGAATAATGCTGAGTGCGTGGTTAAACCAGACAAACAAACAATTAACCAAATCTGGATACAGCGAATATATTCTGTTCTGGAAACTTAACAAGGATTATTATTGTAATTTCAATTTAATCCCTAGCCAACCATCAATACTACCATGCTTGACGAAGGCGGTCAAACCGACATGACATGACCAGTGACGTCAGAAAATGCCAACTGACCTTCATTTAAGACACGTGGTCACTTTGTGGTGAAGTACCAGGGAGCCGTTGTCCCCCAGGTGTATTCCTTCTGTCAGCGGGGATTGGCCAGCTTTGCACTATGTTAAAACGGCAGTAATGTTGTTTGGTTCTTTGTTTGAAGCAGGTTTAACTAAAGCTGTCCAAAGATTGCCTGATCCTGCTAGATTAATGACACAGTTTCCCAAGGTCTGTTCACCCGTCCCTCCTAACAGTAAATCTGGTCACCTGGTCCGGCCTCTTTGTTTTGGCAGCAGACTGACTCCATTTATGCCATACGTCATGAGATCAGTGTTATGAGGTTGACAGTTCAGCCTTGGCTTGATTAAGTCACCGAGAATAGAACAAGTCCTTGTTGTCATTGGCTTGGTGAAAAGACAATGTGTTTGCTAATTGGTATTGCTAATTTGTTGATGGGCTTATTTGGGTTCCGAAATGAAATCATGTATCATTGAGTCGTGTGAAGAAGAGCTTCAGTTGGGTAGGCTGGTGGGAAATGTGATCGCTCGTCACGCTGAAGATGTTCTTTGTATGTTGCTGAACGCCGCATTTCGCAATATCACTACCATATGACGGCGTTCTGTAAACCATCTAGACCAGACAATCCAGTGACCGATGTCATGGACATCGATCTAAAGCAATAGGGTATGATGCATGCATTAAGCAAGTTATCGAGCCGGACCACCCGATCCCGTTACAAGCACGGGACAAGGCTTGGATGAGGATGTTGCGTCCATCCGTGTTATCTCCTGCGGTGATGATGATACTGTGAAATTATTAATAGCAACATCAAACTTTAAGCAATATCAACACTCACTCACACCTCTTACAACAACGTATTGGGATGTGAGAGCATTCACCATGGCCACATGAAGAGTGTTAGCAATAGGCTGTTGTAACCGAATAGGTTGTTCACGCATTTAGTTATCAACAGGGGAAAGAACGACCCGTGAAGATCCGTGTTAGAACTGATCTTCAGTAACCCATGCTTATCATAAGAGGTCACTAACTGGATCGGGTGTTCAGACTCGCTGACCTGGTTGACACATGTCATCGTATCCCAGTTATGTAGATCGGTGTAAGTTGATCACTGGATTGTCTGGCCCAGGCTCGAATATTTACAAAATTTATGAAAACTGACAGTGAAGGTATAACACATTTCTTACGTCTTCAAGTTTCATCCTTTTCATCTTCATCCTCATTTAACGCCCATACACATACAGAAAGCGCCCCCTTTTAAAAATCACCAACAATAAATATGTTAGGATATACGGCTGTTTCCCACTTGCACACTCATAACAGGTTTAACTGATAAACACAGTTCTCAACATGTTTAGATCTGCAACATGTTGAGACTGTAAACGCGTCATAATTTGATACAATGAGCGTGTTTAAGTTTGTGTTTAGGATCAAAACCCATCTGTGTGTGTTTTTAAACATTTAGAACGTCATGATTTGAATTTCAGTATGGCTCGTCGGCTTTTTGTTGGAAGAATGGTGAAAATAATATCGTGTATGTTGGAAACTAGCGGTCACGAGCACAGTGTGGTTCACGCAAACTGTAACCTTTCAGACAAAGGCCGCCATGCGGCGAACAACTTGTAAAAATCTTCCGATTTTATACTATGATTTATCCTTTCGGGGTTTTGACTGTTTTACATAAAATATGAGATATGTAAATTGAATTAAACTACACTGGTTGAGTGATAACTGATTAAGTGCAAAATTCGAACGTTACTAATCACGACACGCATGCGCGCCCATAGCCAGCCGAATACATAATATTCACCAAATTGTTTGTTTCTCTTAAAAAGTTTGGTTATCCTGTCAACGTTTTGGATATTTGAAATAATCCGTGAACAATATTCTAAGTTGACGAACCCAACATTTAATGTGTGTCAATTTGCAAACAGCTCATAACAAATTGACCTTGAAAGAGTTCCATCCTTCGACAAGACCAGCGAAGTCCGCTTCTCGTCATTCCACACGCTATTGTCAGTACGTCAATATTGGATGTGAGAAAATATTACAGAAAATCATAACTCTGGTGCCGCTTTCAAACTTAGACAATAAAGATCGAAACTAACTATGGCTGCTCTCTCATACGTTAAATTGTTCATACACACGTGGTATTGTTGTTCTTCCTACCTTGACCTTTGCAAAAACGTGCGTCATCAATGACGCTTGACCAATTCCACATGAATGCCCAGGCAACTGACCACAGGGAACCAGGAATGTGGAATGGACTCTCGACGATCTTGGAGTGAAGGATACATCTGTTGTTGTTCAGAAGGACACACTTCGTCCTGAATGATAAGCGTAAATTTGCCTGATAGTATTGTTTAAGAATTTTCTTGAACGACTCTCGTAGTGTAAATAATTCTTGGCGTCGTACGCAGAACTAAACATTTACGCACAAACGGCTATGAAGAATGTTTTCATGCTGAGCTTGTCACGATTCCACTGAGTCCGCTCCTTTTTCGACAATGTATTATATTTTTGAAACATATGTTATATTTGGGATTACACTTTCTGACTGAAGTACAGTAGTGAGTACCTGTTTGCAGCACGTGACTTGTCCTAGTAGAGTTGGAATCACCGATCCCCTAATTTCTGTTATAACCGTATTTACCTACCTGGAGTCTTTAAGTCTAACCGACTAAAGAAATGTAACAGTCCATTGTTCTTCGTTCAGACCCCATGTCGACATGAACGCATTGACAATATATTTACAATAATTATATATGCAAAAACGATCCTGATTATGCAAAAAGACCCCATGAAACCTTATTTATTAAAAAACGGCATGAACCCTTTTTAAAATTTTTAGTGGAATCGTAACAAGGTCTGCGTGAAAACATTTTTATATCCGTTTGTGGGTATCGCACTTCCTGCCTTCAAGTTGTCAATCTTTGCCACTTTGGTACTCTGAAATCCTTAAACAGCAAAGGTCGTATTTGGTGCTAAAGGTACGGCTAAAAAGGATAAAAGTGGTGAAAACAGATCACTTCTAAAGCCTTTTTTTGGGAACAGCCTTTGTCACGAACTGTCCGTCACACACGTGACCCAATAAGTGGCGGTTGATCCGGCGTAATTCTAACCACAGTCGCGGGTAATCTGATGCTTTGGCAGTTAAGTCAGATCAAGATGGCATTGTCTCTTTGCGCAGGTGTAAGGTGTATCTGGACTTAATTCCTGGAACTATTCCTTCAGTGGATAGACACAAATCCTAGTAAGACCATTTTGGCAGGAAGGTACCAAAAGAAGGATGTATAGAAATCTCAGGATG
>NW_025767445.1:507500-546922 GCF_003918875.1 Haliotis rubra | reverse complement strand
TCTTTTTTACGTATTGTTGCTATTTATTCGCGCCCGGCGACCGTCACCAGGTTCGACATGAATTAATCAGTGATGAATCAACGATTGAACGACGACGGAGATCAAAAGAGACGAACGTTACGCGACGTTACCGAAGTCGAAGGGCGCCGATGTAGATATTCGCCGTAGGGAGCGATTTCAAGATGACCAGTAAACGACAGTCATCTACAGTATCTAGGCCCTACGTTCATTGTTCCTTCCAACAGCTGATCGCCAGAGAGTAAGTCATCATACGCCAGGCACCAATATCATTGCATATATCTTCCGCGACCACAACATCGGTCGTACCGGCGATCGTCGACATTTAAACTTATCGAAAGATCTCGCGGACGTTCGACAGACGAAATTCAGCTCCCAGACACCAGCAACTTCACCAGTACTGCCAGCGAGTACGATTGGCAACACTATTCGCCGCGAGATGCGTAGCTCGATGCTCATCATCGGTATTATCAATATACCATTGTGACACCAAACCGACCTTTCTGACAAACACGGATAACCGTACTTCCGTTATATTATTGATTACAAAGTCGGTTAAGATGTTAAAGTCAACCATAAATAATAGCTGAAATTTGTGCGTTTCTTGGGAGCAGAAGTTTATGAGTAAAGCACAGCGACTTAATGCCGTTGGCGACAAGATTATCGATCAGACTTCGACGGTACAATACCTGGTGAAAGAAGCATCCGATAAGCCGATGCCGTTCCTCTTTCATCGGCTACCGAAGCCACGTCAATTCCAAAGAAGTGAGTCTGGTGAAATAAAACTGTTTCCAAACGAGAGCCCCGAAATCGGTCAATCGTTAAAGATTTCTGCGAGTTTGGCGACGTATCGATAACGAGATGGGTGGGTATAGTGCTGCCGCCGGTGGTTCGATCACATGGTAACAATGGGTAAAGCTTCGGTGTGATGAATACAGCAAAGCCGCATCAACTGATCATAGCAGTGATCGTCATGGTTCGTCATTGATGAAATTAATACGTACCGAAAGTTTAACGGCAATATGGCCGATCATCGATAAATGTGTCAGCGTCGAGATGCACCGGAATGCGCCCTTATTCCATGCGTCTTTTGAAGAATATTATTAACACGATGCCTTTAAACGCAACAACAGGATAACGTAACGGTGTCATTATGCGTCAGAAGTTGATAACATTTTTGAACTGGAACGGAAGTCATTTTGTTCCCGAAGCCTGGAAAATCGTCACGGTAAAAGTCATAGTTAACAATAAACGTGGTGAATCGTTTCGGTGGATAGGCCTGATATGCCATGAAGAATCAAACCCGATCTGTTCGGTAAGTCACTGGCATCATCGAATTTCGTTTCGACAGTTAACGCATGCTGGAATATGGTGACCTCGCCTTGAAATTCGCTTCGCATCCGGGGGGCAGCCGACCGTCGTCAAAGATGATACCTCTTGCCCCTGTTTAGCAATCTCGTCTCTTCAAAGATCGCAAATGCCGTCAAACTCAGCCATGGTCAAATTAACGACGCCTTATAAACGCAGTCCTCGATCTGGCTAAGATCGAGAAATTCGTTCTCCACCGAAACAGTCGACACCGCGACGCAGCATACGCGTCGTATTCGGCACCGAAAGTTTGGTAGTTCGAGAAGGTACTTCGAGAAGTTCACTGCCGTTCGCCGCGAGGGTAAGTTCATCTATCTACCAGTTCGACGAAACAGCGAGAAATTTTCAAATCGCCGCATTCCACTAAACAATGGAATAAACGAAGATAGCGTTCGTTAAATCGTCAATACTCCGCCGTGCGTAATATCGTTTTGACATCATATGCCACTCAGGAAAACAAAAACTTGCTTTCGCGTTTGCGATGGGCATCAGTTGGTAGATTTAGCGTCAATACCGCGAATCACGCGGCGCCATTATCAACCGATAGTGATTCGAAACATGCGATCATTTATCAGCAAAACGACATTATAGTACCGGAGTCAGTCGTTACATCTGTACCGACACCGCAAATAGCATACGTAGTCAACCATCGGTGCCTAACTGGAGTTGGGGATGTGCACAGATACTCCGGTGAAAGATGTTTACCGTAAATGGGTCGAAATCCTGAAAAATAGAATAGTTGCCGAAAACAATAAAGATCGCCAGACCAGTGATTAGCCACCAGCCATGACGATGGACCGTCGACCATTTCGACATGAATGCACGTGCGATGCTCCACGACATAGCGTGCTCATTACGTGTTTGAATATGTTCTGAGCTGACATATCGTATTAATGATGCCTATCCTCGTTTATTCCGGCTGGCATGTTCGGCGTTAAAGATTATTCTTCCTATTCGTTTCTTTATAGTGATAGTGAGTATCATCGGTGGTTCATCTTCTGGTTGCTTCAGTATTGGTTTTACGCTCCGGGCTATGTTTATAATAAACTAAGTCTACTTTCATACGGGATATTTCGTGCGTCATTTTGCGCCGCATCACTGGTTTCAGCATAAAGTTAAGGGTTCGCTCAATACCGTCATCTTCTTCTTCGCATCTCATTTCATCTTCTTCCTCACCGAGCATCGTATAGTCGAACTTTGCTTCACCAGATATCGACTCCTCACGATATTTACTGCTTCAACCGTAAATGGTGACGGTCTATTTCCGACAGTACGATAGCAGATGAATGAGAATACTGGAACACGAAAGATTTTCGCTCGTTTATTGATGTTTCGCATGATAAACAATCATCTTTCAAACGGGATATAGGCCAAGCCAGACATAAGATTAAGCATAATAATATGGTACAGTCACGCAAAGCGGTTAAGATGCATAATAACGCATCAGCTCTCCCGTACTGTAGTACATAATAAAGATGTACGGTTGGCGTATGGAACCAGATTACAGTGAATCATGTTTTGCGCCGCAGGAACGTCGGCGCAAAGTTGAAACGTATATTACGCAAGCACCGACTTATCAAAACCTTGACGCACGGCTGAAGTGAAGCATCGACCGTGATGTTTTGCAAAATCGAAGTCGAACGCTTACGATTTGAAAGCGTTTCGATTGGCAGACCAGAGTCACGAAAACATCGGGTGCCACCAATCATTACACGTACCAACCGACACGTTAAAACGCCAGCTCAATAAAGTTCAAAACCAACCGCGCAATTTTCGCACACCGCATAAACATTCACCGGCGCAACGCGTTCCATGGAACCAACTTCGTTCAACATCAACGTTAATGCCAGCAAACGATGTATAAACCATGCTCGGTTTTGCACAAATGCCAGCACAACACATCGCCGCCCATCTCTTATCATTTCAATACGTTCAAAAGATTAAACCACGCAGACAATACGAGCTGCACCGCCGAAGTTCATTACTTCCATCGGTTTTCCATTTCGGTACCGCCGCACCGCTCGTCCCGAACAAACGCCCAAACCAAGTCCTGATTTGACCGTACGCACGAATCGATAACCACTGCAACATGAATACGCAAGTTATTTACCGTGAAGGCCGTTGTTACCCGCGCCGCGCAAGATAACGTAAGGTCAAAACCTCGGCTCGACGCCATCGCCTTCTATTGCTCGCGTGACCATCTGAAAGCACAAGATTATCCCCGTAATATCGGTATCTTCGACCTCCATCGATGCGCCAAAAGTCCGGTTTCAAATGAATAAATGTGCTCCAAAAATCGCTGGCAGTGAAACAACTGGCATTATGTCAGATGCCAGGAAAACACAGTGCGGCGGCAACGACAGACTCAATGTTCACTTCATCAGCAACTTTGTGCTGCGATACCACGGATGCTAACACTTTGGTACCGCTCCAAATTCACCACGAGTGTGCTGATTAATTCAGTGATTGTTTGTTTTCACGATGAGCCGAATATTTTTGATATCGTGAATGCTGAATGAAGTACCATCATCACAAATGCTCATCGCGAGTTTATGGTTTCAGCTCACGCACCAGCAAATATTCCAAAGGCGGCGGCCGTTCAGGTCAATCGAACCAGTGATTAACAGCAGAAAGACGCTCTGCGCACAAATGATTTATCAACCAGTCAGCGAGCCGACCGCCCCCATCCCGCCATGTTCTCTGAAGACAAGTTACGGTTACCGAAGGTTGATTTAACCGAGCCCACGTCAATATCGAGATCGCCGCACGATATCGAAAACTGACACGCAGCCTTGTCTCAGCGAGTGAGCGGAGTGAATGGCGAAAACGTTTGTTGTTTGGTTTCCGTTGTCGACATCACCGGTGGGTTCCACCGGTCGAACCGTGCTGTCGTACCAGTGTCGAACATTGTTAAAATGATTAATATTTCAACAGTCGGCATAATTCACATAAAAGTATGACCATTTGTCAATGTAAAGGTTACGGTTATTTCGCGTCGTTGTCGTTCATGAAGAATCGAAATACGATATTTTAAATTACCGATACATATAAGCCTGTGCCGAAAGTAATACTGTAAGCTGCGCCACTTAGACGCTTAACTTCGAGAATATTCTGGCGCATTACACGATGCGGGACACAGGTCGCCAGATATTCAGTTACCCGTATTAAAGGGACGGTGTGGTTTTCAACAGCAGGAACGCACGAGCGTTCTCATTTTCAGCCATTGGTTATGTAACGCCAAACACTCAGAGGCTACCACTTCAAATCGTATAGAAAATCAAGATCCTCCATCGTTTGTCAACACAGACGCATCCCGACCGAAAACATTATTAATATGTAGGGCGGTTCACTTTCATTCGAGGAAAATGCGCATTTCTTTCAGAACTGTTTTAAGTTACCTTGTCGCGTCAAAGAAGTTGAAGCGAAAGAGCTTCGAACTTTTTATATGGCGTAATTTCATTAATTCGACGATACGGAAAGTATGGCGAACAAGCAATACGGTTTTCAGTAAACAATGAATATTTCAATATTCTGAATCCAGATTTTATCAAATCGTACCGATCACGAAACACGCTCATCAAATCGTTATTCGCATCATTGACGACAGCCAGAATTTCTAAACACATGGTCAGTTGTTAAAACAGCGCAAACGGTTTCGACACGTTTTTCACACGCATGATGAACAAATTTCAGCTCGATATAAATATCGAAAGCGAAATGCATTTTGAGTCATGATTGACGAGCGGTCGTTTGAACGGTCAACGTCGTGTTCAAACCATTGCAATCTTCAGAGAAGCGTTCGTTCATAATAGCCCAGCATACCTGTCGCGTTGAACTCCGAAGTTCGCGACATACGTTCCAACGTCCGTTTGTTTGCTATCCCGTCATCCACATTCAGAATTTCGGTCTTCGTAACTACGCCGTTGTCGATCTGTAAGTCATCGATCAATATTCGTTTCGCTTCACGTAGACGACGTCATGATAGTTGGTCATCGATTTTCGACACATAAATGTCGTCGCCGTTCGCGCCGGCTATCGAGCGTCAGTGAAAGTTAAATTATCGTCCATATCCGGCAAGACAAAACAGCGAAAGGTCGATTTCAACGTTCGCATGATCACGTTTATAGTTCGTTGATCAAACGTCCTGAAGGGTCGAATTCTTATTTTCTTTGAATAGTCGTAAACGTTAGAACTTCAATCCGGAAAATCGTTAAGGTGTTTACCACCCGCCGGCGAACGTTCAATAAATAGCGTAATTTCCGGAATTCGTCTTCACTTTAAGTAAAGTTTCGACGCGACATTAGTCGTTCCGTGAGCGAAGATAAATTACGAAGAAAGCGTCCTGCTTCGCACCAATGCCCGATACTATATAGTTATGGCCCGTCGTCGAAAGTTCGGGACCGCGACGAATCCAGCGATCAATTCGTTATTTGTTACTCGATCCATGAACATTACGTCAACCAATATCCGCTTCACATACCGCGCGCAACGTCAATCGACGACTCACTTCTTTAAGATTGTATCAAAAACACTAGCGCTTTGTTGTTGCATCAAACATCATCGATTCATATCGCATCATGACGACACGATGTCAACCGTCCGCGAAATCACCGATTCGTTATAACAAAGTCACGTTGCCGAAGTTCATACATAAGACACAGCAATACCATCAAAGCCGTAGTACCGCGGTGATTCATTTCGCGTTAACCGAATTTTTGCGGGTCCACTATCAATATCCACGTTTATATTTAATGTCATAGTAACGCATCAATAATCCGATCAACCATAGCGAAACTCACCTAAACCGTATAATTCCCGGTCAACCTGTTCGTTCTAGTCATTTATCATTTTCGTCATGTATACGTTATTTTAACTCTTCATTCTTCATCTTCGTAACGGGATCGAGGAAAGCGTTGATTAAGTGACCTGATTGATAAGTTCGATATTGATTCCATCGCGCAATATTTACTTCCCGATATCGCGTCAAGAAGATGTTTAACTGTACGATATCTCGGTCTCCATATGAACCGGTAAAGAATATACGCACATAAACAATGATAGTTAACACAGCAGACAGAAGCTGTATCGTAAACATTGATGGATCGCTGCCGGGAGGTCTGATAGAAGCCTTTAATATACTGCGGTTTCTTCCTGAACATGACCGGCTCACCCGTACAAAACATCAGTAAAACATTTCTTTAACATGATCTCAATGTTTAAAGCATCTCTAAAATCAGTTCACGTGAAAATTAAAGGCGTATTATTAATATATCAACGCAAAATTCAACACCGAGCCACTTTCGCGGCAGTGAAATTGCTCGTCGATATACAACCAATAAAGAAATAAGAGAAATAAAAGTAAGAGTCTCACGTACCAAAGATAAATGCCAAATTTGTTATCAGTTTCGAAATAGTATCGAAATTTGATCATTTCGGCTCATCAATATATGCCATCGACGATTTATCGATATCAACTGCGACGCACAAGAAGACGAATGGTCACGTTGTTGTTCGTGAAGGCGTATGGAGAAGCCATATCAGACATGGTGATTTCGAAGATATTTGATTCCACGCCTGGCATCATGCCTTCCGTCGCGCCTCGATTTTATTCCGCATCCGAGTTCCCAAACGTTGACACTCGACGACAGTTAAGCGTACACGTCGGCGACCGGTTACCGTTTCCAACATTGGTAACTTTATCATGATTATACTAAATTATTTTTCGTTAATTACTGTCATCGTTTCAAAACATAACCAGTGTTTTCAACCTTCTTAGTGAACAGCCCAACACCGTAATAAAAGTGTTGTTATTACAACAAAATGCATCATTATAAACACAATATTCATCAAAACCAAAACATAAATCAGTAGTACTTTCAACCTTTCGTTGCGGTAATACTTTATCAATAAACAATATCAAAACTTACATCATATCGCCAGCGTATTCTGCAATGTTTTAGTTTGTACCACGGTCCACTTTGTCAATATTCATTTTGTGTCGTAGCTTAGATGACATCTTTGTCTCTGGTCGTCAGCCGACGAATGCTCGCGAATGTTCCGCACCAAGAGTCGTTAAAAGCGACAGACGGTCTCAAATATATACTTCAAACAGACAAATCAAGTCACCAGAAAGAAGTCGAACTTATCAATATTATCGCACGGCCATGCACGCAACGCCAGGTTTAATTGCGTATTTCTGCGTTTTTCAAACCTTCGGTCGAAATCAGTCTGCAGCCAAAAGGTATCGTCGCTCAACGTCCGACAATGCCTTTCTCCCGCTCGACCTCCATATGTGCCACCAACCACACGTCGTCATTTCGATTTTCGTAAAACGGCCCAAAACCGATTAATGCTCATTTCTGATTGCGCTAACACAAAAAGGTGCCTTTGAGCCGGTGCTTTAGCGTGGGCTTCCATAACGTTCTTTAACCCGACGCATTTCGGTCTGTAACCTTCGGTCGTTTCCGATGGTATAGGGGAAATGCGCAGACGTCATTATGATCTGGCGAACGGTTGCGTCGTCAAACATTTTTGAACGTAATGACAACCCACCGCGCGTCAACCTGGAAACGCCAACCAATAAGAGTTGTCCGATGCCCACGCAAAGCCGCTCAGATCGCCGGAATATCTTTCGGTCAATTTTGCTGTCCGACACCGCCAACCGCTCATCGAACAACCAAGAAACGTCATCGAAAGCAGCAAGTTATCAACGTCGCAGTGACCATTGCGCCCATAAAATTATTCCTCGTGCCCACAGCGCAACCATTTACAGCTCGATGTACCATTTGTGCCTTTCCGTAGCTGGTTGAACCGTTTTGACATTAACAGTTCTGGTCGTAGCATTGGCTGGCGTCTATTCGGGGATATCCAGATTATTTCCTTTTGGCGATCGAATATTGTCCGAGGTCCTTTGATTTCGATGTCCATATGCGTCCGGTGCCCCGGCACCATCGGCGCAACCTATATTTTACCGGTGACAAAACAAACTTTTAGAGCACGCCATATCTTCAAAACGGGTACCGGTTCCCCGGCGTTAAAGCCCTTCAACGACGGCCAGGATATGTTAAGCACCCCAGCCACGAAATGTTTCTTTCGAGAATAGCGCAGTCTGCGTCCTTTACTTTCGAGTGGGGCATATACGCCCTGTTCTTGTTATCATCATACATGGGCATGCCTTCAGCAGACCACCATGCTGCGCCATTTTCACGATTTGAATAATGTCTCTTACGTTGAGGAAAATATAGCCTTTGGTTCCCGGGACATTATTTCCATATTGCATAGAGTTCTTCAATTCATGTTCACCATATGTTTCGCATGTTCAGGTATTTCTCGTTCGTATTGAAGTCCGTCTCGAGGTCTTCGTTACCAACTTTTCCATTGTGTCCGGCATCAACATGTTATTTGGCATCTTTGTTCTTTATTAACTGTTACCCAGTTTTGATGTCCATATAAAGCTCGGCCCTTTCCATTTATCTCCTCTCCGTTTCGAATTTATCCTCGTCTTCTACGTCCGTAGTGTTTTTGTCGGTTTGATTCAACCTTCTGGCAATGGTACTGGAAGGTTTCTTTTTCTTTAGGGTTTTTGAGTAGTAGGTGTTAGTTCCGCTTGGCTTTCGGGCCTCGTTATCCTCTTTGGGAAACCCGACTATCAGCATTCGTGAAGTCGATCGGCGTTCATGGTGTTATGTGTTGAAGACAGATCGTAACTTTACGAACGCTTTGCATCGTTTGCTCGCAAGTCAACATTAAGCCTTTGACGAACATTTTATTTTTCCGCAATGTTAGATAATTTTCCGAAGCGACGGCATCGGCAGTTGTTTTCTGTTCGGTCGCGTAAACTTCCATTGAGTACATGTTTGCAAATATCTTCTGGTTGCGGTCAAAATATCGCTGGCTGACGCCAAGCGTAAAATATTTGGCCCTTTGTTTTGTTCCTCAAAGATTGTCGTTGGTTAAAAGCATTGTCTCTTGCCGAAGAAGCGACCATATCATCCATACAATACCGTAGTTATCTTCGACCTTTTCCGAGCGTCACCGCATATCATCATTGCGCCGTCCTTCAGCCATTGCGCGTGCGGGCGCGTAAGTAAGCGTAGTGTAAAGGGGCAAGCAGCGCAGCGCAAGTGTAAGCGTAAAGTGGCGTAGCGTAGCATGGGCAGGCCGTTGATCAACACCAGAAAACAGCCACGAATGCCATGATGGTTTCATTTTACTGGAAAGCTGGGGAAGAAATTACGAACGAAACTTTTGATAACAACTTTTTATCGTCAGGCGCGGCGACAAAGCCAGCCGTCATCCGCTCGTCCGCCGACGCGACAATCAACCGTCCGACGATGGATGTCGATTGAATTAACATGAAGGATGTCGATTGACAACACGATGACGTTGATTGACGAATCGATGTAGACGTCGACAGCCAAACGACGTCGATTGAGCCAAACTTCCATCATCAATAAACGACGAACGACGCCGACGATCAATAAAACGATGACGTCGACATCACCAAACGACGTCGATTACCAAACACGAAGCGACGTCGACACAAACGATTTAGCGACGTCGACATCAGCGACGAATGACGTCGACATCATCAAACATACGTCGACACAAACACGAAGACGCCGACACCAAACATTTGTGCCGACGTCGACATCGATTAAACACGAAAGGACGCCGATCAACGTACGGCGAATCGACTCCGTTTGAATCAATTCGTCATCACGTTTCTGAATTCATTGTTCATCCGTCTTATGGCGGTTTCGATACCCGCAACGATAATCAGCGTTTCAACGTTTCGACGAAAGTTTCAGCTTTAACGATTTTACCGTTCTGATTTTGATGTCGAGTACCTTAGATAACTTAACAGACCAGAACGATTATGTTACGTCGACGTAATATCAGCCATGACACGGTACAATCATCATCAATATTTGTGTCGGACGTTCATAACCATGCCTTTATCATCAGCAGTCGATGGAATGCAGCCTTCGTAAGTTTCTTTGGTCTTTCTCGAGCGATCGTTTCCGGTACCTGTGGGTCAGAACAGTCGATTAGTGAGTGTTTACAGCCAATGCTAATCAGCAATATTCGCTATGCGGCGGTATTCGTATAACGAACGCCGGTTCGTTAGTCCAGCATGGCGACGATCGAACCGATGTCAATCAGTCGATCACGACTTGCCTTCTGTTTACGCTATTGCCGTCGAACATCAATATCTTCACGCAGTAGGCGAGGGCGGCGGTTGCATTAAATAACACATTGATGGTTCTGGCCCCGAAATGTATTTAGTGTCGAAACATGGATTTCAATCATATGATGAACTATATCATGCCCAAATAGTAAACTTCGTTTAAAACAAGAGTCCAACCAACCAATGATGCCCCTACCGATTTAAGCATCATCAAACAGCGATGCCGTAATAGATTACGATTGCAGGTTACGTACTCGACCACACGCCGATGTTTAGTCGTATTGTTATGGCGAGTCTTTATCAAACAAAGGAGTAATGATGACACGATAATGGTCGATGTTCGAGTTCACGACGAAATGTTATAGATTCGGTGGTTGATATACATGTCAACAACAATGCGTAATATTGAGAAATATGTCGTGCTTAGTCATTCTTCGCCGACGACGCACGCGTATAGTATAAGCCGCGTATTGAAATTCAGAATTTTTTAAGCCGGTTTTTGATAGTGCTAAATTCATCGAAGATACCATGCCGCAGCGAAGCATTTATCGACTAATTCACTTCCGAAAAGCCAACGTCTCTGGTGTTGCAATCTTTCGATTATGTATGAGATGCCAGGTCAACAGCCACCGATATGAACGTCTTACCGACGCAATACGATGACAAAGGTATATTAATTGCTACGGTTGTTCCGGCACATTCGTATTAGCCCAATTAAACACAGAGGATGTCATATCGGAAACAAGTAACGTTGTTATTGTCAATAGACACAGAAACAGCCAGATCAGAGCGGCGACATTTCACGTTCAGTTATAGACACGAACACCAAACATACCGTTAACGCTTCGACAGAAAGATTTAACGTGAAACGAATTGTTAGCAGCCGAAGCGAGCGAAGGGTCCGGAAACATATTGCATACGCGACAAGTTCGCACCATCTCTACCCGACAGTGCGCGCATACCACCGTTATCAACATTCACCCATTTAAGAATATCCAAGCGACGAGTGTCTCCGAAGCCGGAAGTTACCGAAGTTAACAAAGACTTCGAATGTCTTGCGAGAACACTTGACCATACCACGTATCACGCAGCGCTTCATCATGTTAACGATTTCTCCGTCGCTGTTCTCCACCTCTGCAGTTAGCTCGACAGACAACCTGGAAGCGTGCAACAACTCGTGCGTACTACAGTTTGATATAGTCGCGCTTCGAAACGGTAATGAAGAATCCAAGTTATAATATGAATAGCCGAAGTGGAATAATAAACATTCGAAAACGACGAAATAGAGAAAGATTTACTAATATTACTATCTCATACTCACATACTACTACTAATACTACTATCACATTATTACACCTCTACTACATTGTCAAAAATACCCCTACTATCATTATTACTAATATACGTTATTACTATTACTAATACTACTATTGGCTGGTTATCACTCTACTAATACTAATAATATCATTATTCACTAATAGCTGTTGGGTTCTTCTATCATTAATATTAGCCATTACGTTATTAATATTGATTAATATACCATTATTTTCTATTTTCCTTACTACTAATATCAATATCATCAATAATACCACTATTACACACACTACTGATTACTACACATGAAAGACAATACTAATACTATACACACATCACACTATTACTGCTTCATTTCTGCCTGTTACACATTAATACCACATTACTACTACACATTTCATACTCTTTACTTCATTACTACATATTAACAGTAATCATTAACGACTTCTACTGAGGTTTACTAGTTTCAGTTCAGTTTATGTTCTATCGATGTTGTGCTGAGGAGTTATCGAAGATAGACTCAGTTCTCAGGAGTCAGTAGGTCAGTGGTTATTCAGAACAGTTCGGTGACTGGGTCACCGTGTTCTCCCTGCTGGTAGTGCACAGGTGACACCCTTCTATTGAAATAGACAACTTTTCAGACTAATATCGTTCTGTCTGTATACATGCTAGCTGAACCCTAGTATGTCTTAAGACGATGTCCTGGGATTAAGACTGGATATTTGTGCATACATGTTTACGGTGTTGACGTATCTTCTTAATGGGATGACAACACAAGAGAGCATGCATATGTAATGTAGGCTCCTTGGTGTGTGTATGTTACTGCCATGGGGAGAGTGATATGCACCTACCTCCCGATCCGGGCACCCCACCTAATTTCATCTCCTAGCATGTCTTAAGACGATGTCCCGGATTAAGACTCGATATTTGTACATGTTTACGGTGTTGACGTATCTTTTAAATCTAAGCACACCGACGCTATATAAACATGCAATGCGGCCCCGGTGCATGTTTACCGTCATGTATATGATATTCCACTCCGATCCAAGCACCCCCAACCTACTGTTCCCCTTTAATTCTCGAATTCCAAACGACAGCAGCCGCCATAACCCAGCTTATCAATTGTCTTAGTCCATATGCCAATCCCATATGTCATGCCCGATACAAACTGGTACGAATCGAAAGAGGAAAAAGAATACGGGTGGTTTTTCAGGATAATATCTTTGCGAAGTATATGTCGCTTCCGGAGATCTTCGTAAACGATGCCACTCTTTGACAGTGGCAACCGACATGGTAGAGATAATAATGATGGTCTCTACTCATTGGTTCTTTCGAGAATAATACGCAAATGCTTTCGGCATATACTTCTTTGAGTGTACAGAGGGCATGTAAACTGAGGAAAAGAAGAAAGCATCCTTCTTGTTATATACATGCTTCCCGGACGTTTGTTTATTTTACCCATGCGCGTTATTAATTTTGTCATGCATGTTTGTGATTTTATCATGGTAGGTTATCAATCTCTTGGTGCAATGCCTGCAGATCTTTACCGATGCACCTCGACGACTTTAATGCCGTAGGTCATTACCAATACTATGCACCGCCTGCGATCTTTATCACGCACCCTTTGATGACTTTTATCGCAGGTCATCAACATTATCATGCACGCCTGCGACTTAATTTCACGCAACACCGACGACTCAATCGCAAGTGTCATTACCCTATCTAAACGCCTGCGACTTTATCACGCAACCTTTGATGATTTTATCACGCCAGTTATTAACGTCCGCCCGTATTGATTGTCAATTTATCATAAACGCCCGCCTGTTTCCATCGCGCAGGCCATCGATCTTTACCACGCAATGTTCTGACCTTCTCAGCAAAGTCAGCCATCATGCAAAACGGAACCAACGTCCACAGCAGAAGACTCAACGAAACGCCCACGCTACTCATCATCGGTGCCACACCAGACGTTACAACCGTCACTAAATCAAACAAACGAACCGTTCTCGACGACAACAATTCGCGTTGATCGGCAACGCAGGCATCCGCCAAAACACCCGCTTCCTCTGTCACCAATAAACCCTGTATTTCTACAACAATAAAACCCGAACATCTTACAACCCGTTGCGGAAACGACACGCCCGCCCAGTACCCCATCAGATTCTGAATCCAGAGCCCAGTCGCAAAGCGTCACGAAAAAGTTTCTTCACTCCGTCCTCACCACACTGACCGGTCGCCTTGCGCAATTTATGATGCGATATCCGGGCGACACCCATCGCACGTGCTTGCGACGCAGCCTTCCACCAACGGACCTCGGCAATCGTCGCCCAATACCCACAGGAAAAATCCACACCGTAGCGGCTTTATACGGTCAGTATAAAATGACGCATTAGAAGCCATTTCCCTCTGCACGCCCGTTCAAAAATGTATTGTTTTGAGACAGCACCCGCACTCTTTCCAAATATTTAATATAGTCGAAAATGAAAAAGAAACAAAATTCAATTCTCCCATGAAATTATTACGCTTCTATAAAGAGCGCCATATGGTAAACTGTCTCGCCATGTTAAAATCCAGTTGTGCATATTCAGCAGTTCTTTATAGGAGACAGTCTCCAAACGACTTCACATTCTGAACGAAATACACCTGCAAACAAGACTGTTAATCCAAGCAGCATTTCAAATTATCAATAAACTAGCATCTTCCTCTTTCAAAGTGTACATTGCCACACATGCACCCCATTGGGTGCATCGTTAAGTACATTCTTACGCCGCTTCACGTAGTTGCGTAAGAAACGTACCGGAAGACTGCACCTCCAGCTGTATAGGGAATCTTGAGTGAGCGAGCTCTAGATTTACGCCGCACTCAGCAATATTCCAGCTATATGGCGGAGGTCTGTAAATAATGGAGTCTGGTCCAGACAATCCAGTGATCAACAGCATGAGCACGATCTACGCAATTGGGAAACCGCCATTACGTGTGAACCAAGTCAGCGACCCTGACCACCCGATCCCGTTAGTCGCCTCTTACGACAAGCAAGGGTTACTGAAGATCAATATTCTAACGCGGACCTTCACGGGTAGGAACATCTGGAATTTTAGGATATATTTGCTGGGTTCAATCCTTGCATTTATATGTTTTAGGTCCGTGGATCTCTTTATGCGCAACAGACTCTCAACTCTCGTGTGTGACACGGCACATGTTTCCATGGTATCAAATCCAGTGAGGAGCATAGTTTTACGCCGATTTTAGCAACATTCCAGCAATATGCCACAGTGGGACCCCAAACAAGGGACTTTCACAAATTGAAAAATTCCATGTGGGGAATCGGAACCCGGGTCGTCGGCATGATTTTAGAACGAACGTTTGCATCAACCACTGGAGCCTGGCGATGTAAGCAAAATACCAGTAAGCCTTTTACCCACGTAAGATAATCAGTTACTTCCCGGTATTGCAAACCTGCATGCTGTAAGCACGCTTTCTCCAAACTTCGATCTTCAACAGTCATAAATCAATAATAACGATACATTACAGATTCATATGGTGCATATTATCTATAGAGATCCTGATCAAGAACGCTCAGTAATCGGCTGAAGAGGTGACCAGAAGCTGCTGATGGCCCCAGACCCGACACATCCACTGGAAGCGAATTCCGAAGAGCGGTGTTAACAGTGCTGAAGATTCTGTTTTTCCATACATTGTTATGCACGCCAGTGACATCCACCATCTGCTGTTGTCAGCTTTGTAAAATATGGCATATTCTTGTAGGTACACTGGCGCTGTATTCATGGAATGGATTTCAAGTAACATGTGCAGCTTTGACCATAATTTCTCTCTTCCTAGGTGGCCACCGCCGTTCTCTGATATCTTGTTCAATCCTTTTGCCATGCATTATGGTCTATAGTGTTTCACAGGACGACAACTTTGGCAAACAATTACATTCTGTAAGGAGAACTCTCCATTGCATTACACCTATAACTGCCCTATTACTCGGGTCTGTTCGTTGTCAGGGCTGACTAGTCCAGTTCAGCGACTGCTACTGCAAAGGCATCCTCTTGGGCACCCGTGAAGGTCCGAGTTAGAATCGGTATTCAGCAACTGACGCTTGTTTTAAGAGGCGCCTAACGGATCGGGCGGTCAGGCTCGTTGACTTGTTTTGATGCATATCATCGTGTCCTTAGATGTAGATCGATGCTCACATGATGTCAATCACAGGATTGTCGGGTCCAGGCTCTGATCATCATACTACAGACCGCTGTCACACATTACCTGAGTTTTAACTGAGAGCGACTTCGAAGAAACACCCAAACAAATATGACTGGAGGCTTATACATCGGCTATCCTTTGACATCAGGAACGTATGATCGAAAACAGGCGATTTCATTGCAGTCTCTCATCAAAAGGGCATGGTTAATCTCTGTCGACGGAATTTGATGCAGGGCTAATCCCTCGAGCCTCCTTTTATGGTCTTATAACCTTAGGGTTTGGAATCCTCGGTTAATCGTGATTGCAAGTTCCAGGATTCGCCAACGTATCGTGTAGATTATCAAAGAGGTAAAACGTCAGTAGCCTCGCATCACCTCCGGTGGACCTCCCACATCACACCGACACGCTGTGACATGACAGAAATACTCTTCCGTTCCTTAAATTCCTCTCATATCGTTACCTTCCAAAAAGAAATTTAATCTCTGAAACCAGCTCTTATATCCAGCGTGCCAATTCGGTACTCCAAATTTATGAAACTCTTTGTGTGGACTATTTATATGTGGCATTCACGCAAACGACTTTTCTGCCAATTTGGTCCAAAATATTTGAAGTATAATATTCCAAACACTTTTAACAGACAAGCATTTCCCGATTTAGGAGATTCCTTCGAAGCCATTGATGTCCTTTCAAGCACCAATCGTATTATTGGTTGCAGGCCGCGATGATTATATTCATCTGGTGTCAAGGCTTGTTCCCATCGTTCTTACTTCTCATTGGTAAGTGTTACGTGTGCATACTACAATAATATATGCATGGCGGATGTGCGTTGTAGCCGTAATAAAAGCGACAAAACTTTCCGCATTCATGAGATGAGTCATTTTAGACTACGCCACGAACATGTGTTTTATGAATCGCTGTAAAATTGTGCTGATGCCAGTCAAAGGTAATCGTATCCTACCCTAAGTTGGCGCCCGTCACAAACACAGGAAAGGCCAGTGCATTGTTAACAAAGTAAACCACTGGAATAAGTCAAATATTATTCGGAATTGCATCCGACATCATTGCTGTAGCTGATTTGGAAAAGCCATTCACATGTCTACCATGCATAGAAAGCTTGTAAGACAAACTGAGGCCTTGAATGTTGTAACCTGGACAACCGATATTTGACGTTCCTTGAAACCGTTTTGGAAAGAGCATGCATGGTTGAACCTCATAAGTTGTGAAAATGTGGACACCAACTCCAGGCCCCTATTTTCTCGAAACAAACTTAAGTCTGAGTTTTGACTTAAGTTAGAGTTTTACCAAATTTGAGAAAACACAGGAAAATGCATTTCCAGAATGAACTGAATCGATACTAAACTCAAACATAGTATATAATTTGAGTTTAGTGGATAGATTACTTCTAAGTTGTTTGGGCTTTAGTCTTAAAAAGGCAGTTGAGTTAAAAATTCAGCTGCTCAAAATTGTCACACTCAGTTTAAAAATTTGAGTAAAACCTTAAGTTTGTTTCCCGAGAAATTGGGGCCAGGAGAGCTGCTGGAAAGTAAGTAATGAAAGGATAATGCACCGGTAGGTAAACAAGCCCCACTTTTTCTTGTTATCTGCGTGGACAACCTCAATGATAAACGTTCTACACGAGAAATGCTGCTGTTTCTGCGATGAAACCTGAGCGCTCATTGGTCTGGCTTACCTCCCCGTTGACCCAGGCTTCTCCCTGATATGTGTTTCAAAACACCAGAGAATGTCCCATGTATTCACGGAGATGGTGTTATATACTGTTTACAAAGCATGACGTATTAAATTTTGAGGTGCTCTTTGTTGTTTTAGTCTATCTCAGTCCCCGGACCACATTACTTTCCCTACTGCCTAGTCCTCCCTAATGCTAAAGCCTTTAAATGAAGCAAGTCTTAGATTTCTCAGGTTCTGAATCTCCATCTCTATGGGGTTCTTATTCAATCCAAATGGGTTCATTTGTTAAGTTATCAATATTTCTATTTATTACTTTGTTACTATATATATAGTATGACCAGAAATTATTAGAATTTTAGGAATATGTTTAATTGGATTTCTAGTATAAAACAAACTGTGACCAGGGATATCAAGTGCTTGGTTTCATTCAAGAGAGACAACCTTTAATCCTTTTTCATTAGTTTGTGAAGAGTTATCCTTTCTTTACTTGCTAGCAGACGACATTTTCAGTGATCCTCAGTATGGATGATTTAGAAAGTTGATTTTAGAGTATTATAACAAGGGACATCAGATCAGCGATTTCAAGTAGGACAGGCATCCCTGACCCTCACGTTTATCGTGTTTGAAACATACGCAAATGCATATGCATTGAGCACCAGGATGCTAAGGCAGGGCCCAAAAATTGGACTGTCAAGACAGAGGCGGCTTGAGCCTTATTCTCAAAACAAACGAAGGAGCTTAGAAAACATAAGGCTGATATGACTGATAGAGAAGCGTGGCTGTCTGTAAGGAGACCTTAGAACTGAGCCGTACGCAATGGGTTGGCAGAAAAAGTCGAGGAATCCATCACCGATCAGCGAAACCTTGAAAACAAACGAGCGAAGGCTGAACTGGTGCTTTGCAGCATAGAAATCTTTAACTGGGGACAATGTGGATTCTCTAGATGAAAGTTCCCCGTGGTGTGGCTGTTTCTATCACACTGAAATTCTGGAATTCAAACAAACTGAAAACCTTGTATCAAAGTCCAAAGCACAAACCGAAATTCCTTAACGTAAGTGGCATGAGCCCAGTTGGGGCAACGCCCCTCTGCGTATTTCGGAGATGGAAATTACGGAAATTGCGCGGAGCTGCACACAGATATTCGAGGGATATTTACTCCATCTGCCCAATGCGGTTCTATGGAAAAGGATTTTGCAGGACAACGACCTAAACATCGGGTTCAAAGCATTCACAGGCCTGGTTTCGATCCAAAATATGACATTATTAGATTGGCCATAGCCCTGACCTAAATCCAATGAAACATTAGACGGCGAAGGAAAGTACTGACTAAGAAAAATCTGACAAATATTGGGTTGAAATGAAAGAAGAGGTGGTAATGATATTGGGGATTACATGGACCACGACTTCAGAAGCCGCATTGAAGCCTGCGTAATTGTTGCCCATGCAGGACTTGACAAAATACTGTTCACCTGTCTTGAATCTTGAGTTAGTTCCTGCTAATGCCCCACATTTAATACGTTAGTAGTAATGAGTGAAAAAATAGTCAGTAAATACAATCCTTAAATTCTCAATAATTTCTTATTGTACTGTATATTCAGAGACTATGTTAGTCTGCGGCTGTGTTCTACCTTGATAAATGTTGTTTGAGGTCAGCACTCCTCAAAATTCCAGCCTCCAGAACGAGGCCCAGAACCAATTATCGATTGTGGATCAGATAATCAAATGACATAATGGGTATCGATGTACAGACTTAGGACACGATGATAAAGTACAACCAAGTCAGATAAAGCAATATTGATCCGATTAATTGCCTTCTATTAAATCCAGCATGGGTTGCTGGAAGACTCAAATGTATCATTCATCTTCATTCATCTGGATTTGTGAGCAGGTGTGGAGTCACACTTTTTTTATCTGTTTTGTCACAAAACAAACGAATTTCCACATTGATGATCCTGTTGACAAGTTGTTCATGAATTTATTTACTCAAGAACACGTGTCGAGTCTTTTGTGTTTGTTCAGATAATTGGAGCAGTAACATATTTATCTTCATTGATATTTGTTTTTTTTTAACTCCATTTTCTTTCTGTAGAACACTCTGTACCTCTATATTCAGAGCGATATTCGTATTGGTGCATGCATAGGCTTCCTGTGCGAAAATAACGATAAGTTGATGATGTTGAGCGTTAGAGCTTTAACCTTTTGGTATAATTGTGTCAATATTATGATGCTGGAGGGAATGATTGTGCCCTCAGAAACACAAATAGCATTATCAAACTCATATCGATGATAACATTGTTGATTTCGAGAATTATGTCCATGGTTAAACTAACGTTTATATCCTGCATCGAATAGATACTTTGGTCAATAAATATACAAAGGCTTCACGAACAATACAAACAAAAATGTACATTTATCGCTGCTCATACACCCGTCATCAAACGATAAATACAATGCTTCACGCCATTTTTTCTTGGAGATTTTGTAATGGTCGCAGAGTTAATGTCGCTTTCTGATCAGGGCTGGAGGTTGCCAAGAAGCCGTCAGTCCAATTTATACAAAGCCGCTTGGCTATAAGTGGTGACGACATTAATGATCTGATCGCTTTACAGCTAAACGTTCAACCAGGATGAGAAGATTAAACGGCACGCAGTCACAGCTGTCATACGTTTGTCAGTGTCATTAGGCGGATTAGTCAACAATGATGAGGACTACTCCAGTCAGCATTTGTGAGCGTGGGTGAGACTTGATATAGTCCGTGTGCTAATACTGCTACATCTAGCAGATTCTCCTGTTAACTTACGGTTGAGGATATACAGGCATCTCCCACAGGCTCCAACCGACCCTCGAATATATGCATATAGTTCTGAATGCCATTTGCACGAAACACTCCCCTGGAAAACCCTCAACATTGCCATATCCAATGGTGATTCTCCGTGTACAATTTTATTTGGTTGAGGATATATAGGCATCTCCATAGGCTCCAACTGGACCCTCGAATATAGCGCATATAGATTCGAATCGCTATTTGGGAAAATTGAAACACTTGAAAACTTCAACATTGCTATATCCAGCAGATTCTCCGTGCGAATTTACGGTTGAGGATATATATTTCTATAGGCTCCAATCAATCTTGATCATATGTATATAGATTCGAATGCTATTTGGGAAATGGAAACACTTTGAAAAACTCTCCGCATTGCTATCCAGCAGATTCTCCGTACAGCTTCATTATTATATTATAGGCTTCTCTTATAGGCTCCAACGATCTCGACTATATGCATATAGATCTGAACGCTATTTTGGGGAAAAATGAAAACACTCTTGAAAAACCTCCGCATTGCTGTATCCAGCAGATTCTCCGTGTACAATTTATGAGGAGGAGCTTTAGTTTTACGTCCCTTTAGCAATATTCACAATATCACGGCGGGGACACCAGAAATGGGCTTCAGATTGTACGTGGGAATGGAACCAGGTTTTTGGCGTGACGAGCGAACGCTTTTAACTACTTTTCGAAGCAGTGTATGAAATAGCGTCTCGGCCCGGCGGTCAATATTGCTAGTTACATATGGTCTTACAACTTTATTTTTATAGCCAGCCAATATATTTGGCAGGTTTTGATCATGTCTGACTACGGGAAAATATTTTCAGTACCTATTAACGTCAGGGAAGAGATCTGTATAGTCTATGATCAATCAAACCATGCTAACTTCCATAGATCAGCTTACCCATTTATCTAACACTCAAATGATTGGTCTAGTAATGCTTCAAAAGTAAATGAAGAATGTTGTTCTTTTTTAATAGTATGTACACCACACATCACACAATCACATGAATATCGTGGAGTATCATTGTCCGCTACAAGACGACAGATCAATTCCGAAGAGGTTGGTGAATGATCAAATATGTTCCTGAGATTGATTCTGACTTTTGTTCTGGTTTTTCTCTGATCTATATGATGCGATACTGACTGGAATTAAGAGTGGGCCAAGTTAGCATGTTAATTTGCTGCTGCAATACGTTTACTTTTCACAGGAGAGTTACAACCCCTGTGCTCATTGCATGCAGAACATGTAGAGAACATTCTTGCCAAAGATACTGAGATTGATTGACTTTGCCTGCTCTCTGATCCAGATGGTGAGTGACACTAAAATGAATCGACAATGACCACCAAGTTTTAAAATTTGCTTTGTACATGTTTAAGCTTCGACGTCACCACAAGCAATTCATTGCTACATTATTATACCTCGAGCAGGGCCGGGTTACATGTCAACAGGTCCAGCAACATTTTTCAGTCACTCCAGTCCTTAAAAGGGCTTCCTGATTTGTTGTCATGACCGCCACTAGGTTCAACGCCCCACTGAGGTTATAAGACTGAAGAATCAACTGACGCATTCCCTAACTTTTCTCATGCAATACAAACCCGAAATTCATTTTGTCAAATGAAAACAAATGAGAACAGGACCAAACGTTACTAATATCGGAACACCTTCAGGTATATAGATGATCTGATATGGTTCAAACATGGTCAAACAATGGTTCCTCACCATTCATTCCGCCCAAATGATATGAAACAAAGACGACCAGACACATTGATATCATATAGAACCATGGAAACATCCGACCGACAACAAACCAACCCTTGCCACCAGGAGGACTTCAACCTTCCACGCATCGACTTCAGTCTTTGGTGCTGACATTCACACCTTTGACCCATAACGAGCATTGCATACCTTATTAGATGATAATTGCAGCCGTGTTTTTGCTTGTTGGTATTGCTAAAAACCCGATCGATTCGGTAGAACTATTTTGTGCTGCATATTTTACGCCGTCAATAACATGCTATATTGCTTTTACGTACGCCGTTATATATCTAGTAATGTTGGTAGATGTGAGTGAATGTTATTGAGGCCGTTACCGAACATCCATGGATCCGCAGGCAGTCAGCCCAAATCAAACAAACCAGTGACTGAACCACCAGGTCGATAACAACCCGATCCCCATCATAGTGAAATCTCACAGCATTGATATCTTGTCCAACTGAATCCACGGACATTAGTTGGTTGGTTAGTTTAACGCCGCACTCAGCTAAGACCAGCTATATGGCGGCGGTTTGTAAATAATCGATTCGACCACAACTCCGGATCAACATCATGAACATCGATCTACGCAAATGGGACTCGATGACATGTGTCAACCAAGTCAGCGAGTCTGACCACCTGATCCCGTTAGATGCCCCAACGACAAGCCTGACTTGCTGCAGAACACTTTTAAACCGATCTTCGCAGGTTTGCTACGTTAAAACCAAAATCGTTATTTAAATGAGTCTTTCCATATGAAATACGAGTGAGAATAATAAACCATTTATTGGTAATGTGTGTTTCAACTCATTGGGTGTATTTGAAAGATTTGTTTTTATAAAATATTCCTTTTGATGCCGTTTTGTCGTTGGCTGATATCGGTGATAGGTACCGTCCCTGAATGAACTGACATCCACCCACGTAGCAGTTATAGTCAACAATGCATAAGACCCACACTCGCCTACTGGCAGTGAGTAACCAGTTGACGTGTCACTTACAACTGCCAACTGATAATATTACAGGAGAGTAAAGAAAAATAATATTCTGTCAAGTTAGGGCTTTATAACGTTGAAGTGAGACTGATCTCTACCGACCAATCTTATTCAACACGTTTTAACACATAAACGACAATCGCATCCCCAGGCCATTGGGGATGACGATCATCCCTCGAGCTCATTGTGCTTTTCGTTAATCAAAAGTAATACAATCGGTGGCCTTGCATTGCCACCGACGCGTTCGTCCGACCAGACTCAAAGATGCCAAAGCCGTAAAACAAAACCGCGATGGCCTTGGAAAAGGAACGCCTTAATAATACGAATATACTGGTTTTACGTTGATATACGCAACAAGACAATGATGGCGAAGCGTACAGCAGCAACAACAGAGAGAGAGAGAGAGAGAGAGAGAGAGAGAGAGAGAGATATATATAGAGAGAGAGAGAGAGAGAGAAAGAGAGAGAGAGAGACGAGACGAGACATTGACACTGACATCGACATCGACAATATGAGAAGATTTTGGTAACTATTGTAATCGATCGAATTATACAGAGTTGACGGTGGTCAGTTGTTTCATACCGACGGCCAGTTAGATACACGCCCTTTAATATTATGAATAACGATTCATTTATCATTTATCACCGATAAAAGTATCAATCATGGAAACACAAAAATCCCCAACCATTTTGTCCAGCATAATATGTCCATCGTCACACGCCGAAGACAGTAAATGCCATCGCGAAGTTTCGTTCGTCGTTCTCAGCGTAAAAATGCGATCGCAAGATTATCGTTACGTCGTTCTTCTTCTTCCCGACGCAGTATATCAGGTTAAGACTTCAAGAACCGAGCGTAATATACTTCACCAGCAGATCACCGAAAAGCGCCTAACCGATCAATATTATCCGACCAATGCCATACATATATATCACGATATCCTTTCAGTGTGACGTAACTTCATTTTCCGCGATAACACGGTCATAGATTAGAATTGCGACGCATTAATGCGACGTTCATTACCGTGACTACGAGTCGTCACGACGTCAACATTGTTACTGCCAACGATAACAATAATGTTTCCACACCTGTTTCACCATTCATATCAGCTTTTCACGGTTTGAGCGATCGGACGTTAATATACTGCGCATCTTTCGTTTGCAGGCTTTCCGTCTGGCTGTTATCATTCAATTCGTGTGTTGGTGATGTCCTTCGATCATCATTACCGTATGTTCAGGTTTATCATGTCAATCATGTCAGTTATCCTCGATGAACTCGGTACGCATGTAAAGACCATTAAACGATTTAAATGAGTTGAGCCTCTTCAGTCATTATTTTGCGAGTTCACATAAAACAATTTCTGCGTGTCGGTTATCAGTTCAATCAATTTCGTTGATAATCGGCGTAACTGTCGAATCGCATTAAGCAGCAGCCAGCAACAATACTATTTGTTCCTCAAATGCCACTCAGAAGAAATTCGCGGAAAGCCAGCATGACATGTGAACTCGAACTCCCCATGGTTTATCACCGTTTGACACGGACTGGTTAGTGGTCAGTGATTTCACCATGTGCGGTGAAATTGACAATGGAGTTCAGCAGAAAAATAAGGTAAAGTTGTTGCCAGTTGTATTGTTTTAAGTTGCATCAATTTTCAATATCAGCAGTTGGCGCGGTCTGAAAGGGCGGTCACATTTGTTTGTTAATGTCGAAATATTAAACGTCACGAAAGACGTTACGTCAACAGTGGTGGCAATACATCGCCAGACGATATTGCTGGAATAAAGCGGCGTAAACCAACCAATTGTGACGGTTGTTTGTCTGTTAAAACAACAACCATTATCGGTTTTGTTTTGTGGTTTCATGATCGAAAACATCGTTGAAGCTTCGATATGGCGGAATATTTGGGCACAGGTATCTGAAACGTGGTTCGTCGACTTCAGTACACTGTGTGTAATTTCATTATACGTGTTAGAACTTAATGGCGACTTCCCGAAATTACCCCTGATATCAATGACATAAAGATGTATTTTCAACATCGTTAATTGTTTGACAGCCAATTCGTAACATGTTTGCCCAGTACTCTGGTCATTAGTACGACGTACTCATAACGAGGACAATATAGGCACCATACGCCACGGTGATAAAAGCCGTTCGCTCGGAAAGTTCATTACGAATAAACAGTGCTCTCTTTAAAACTTTATTCACCACATTAAAATGCAAGATAACCGTAACAGAGACAGCCGTTCGAAACATGCACCGACGTTCATTATACTACGACGACAATCAATATGTTCATCTGGCCGATATTATTGTAATGACAATACAACTGTTGTGCGAAGCACTACTTCCTATCTTTTCACTACCTTCGTAGAGAATTGGCAACTATAGTTCATTACTACGTTCAGTTTTTCAACAAGCGAATTGAAATCCTGATTCGTGGACGACAAACAAAATAATGAGAAATAATGACATTAAGTACAGAAACCGTCTCACATATGATCTTTACGGGGTTTAGATGATCAGTGTCGATAATGACTGAAACAATGAACTGGCTTTCTGACGTCATTTCATTCTTATAGGCCCATGACATACATTGTTTATTGTCAAACTAAATATAAGTTATATCAACCGAAAGCCTTGTTGGTTAATGGGTTTGCCAAGATTTTATATTCATACCATGTTCATACTTCGCAACAACCAACGTCAATCAACACCTCACTTCTGAGATCCCGACGTCATCACAGTTAAAAACGAGAGTGGACAAAACGGTCGTTCATCGTTTCAAAGACTGGCTGGTTTCTTAGCTGTGAAGAGTACTTCAGTTGTGTTACAGCGCAGTCAAAGTGTGGGGAAACGCAAAGTGACGGTAGGTGTTGACCTATCACAGTAGTGAATTCCAAAGTGACAACAATGATGGCGCGAGAATCGAAGAGTGAAAGTGCTTATCTGGAGCTTCAAGCAAACGATCATAGGATTCTGGCACATCTAAGGGTCAATACTATGTACCCAGCAAATTCTTAAGATTTGTTTGGGCGTTGGGTAGCCGTGGTTAAAGCATGCGCACGCAATACTAAAGACCGGGTTCGATAATTCCCACATGTTTCGAATGTGAATTCCTGGTGTCTCCTGCCGTGATATTGCAGGAATATTACTAAAAGCAGGGTAAACTATATTCATGCACTCATACACTTAGCTGAATTGTGCATCAGCATGGAGATATCTCTGAAAATCCTGTCTTAATTGTTAGGGTCAATGAAAAGGGTACGAGTAAGGGTTGACTATGATCAGATCTATCACAGAAACTTCGGTTCTGGCAGAAGTAAGGAAAAGATGATTAAATAGTATTGTTGCAGAAATATGAATATGAGTATGAGATTATAAAAATCTGTAGCTATTTAACCAACAAAACTTTCTCAAGTTGAATATATAGTCTATGGCTTTAGTTTTTGACAATAAATATGTATAGTCATGGGTCCTTATAAAGATAAATTTAAACGTCAAATGAGCTTGTTGTCAACTCATTGCTTCAGTCACCATATTTCTATCATCTAAACCCATTTTGCAGATCTCAGCACCGAGGCTCCAGCTTCTTTTGCCAATGGCTACAAATAAATGGACCCCACAAGCCTTCATTATTTCCTTTTGTTTTGTCGTGATCCACAGATCTGGTGATTTCAAATTCCCTGCTGGCAAAAACAACGCAGGCAACCAATGAACCTTGCATAGTTCCCACACCTCCCACAAGAGAGGGTAGGAATGAAAAGATAGAGTAGGGTGCTTGCACAACTGGAAGTTTATTGTTACTGGCTACACAATATCGTAATAGAGATGAAAAGATATGTGGGATTATTGGCAACAGCACACGATCGGCGATCATTAGTATAATCAATGAACCAATGGACAAAGAAAAGAAGCCTGGCTGCAATACGTTTCAGGCAACTATTCCCATTTAGTTTGCCATCCCGCATTTCTTAAACAATGTGCGAATAAAAGCCTACGCCTTAAAGAGAACACTACTTATCCGCGTGGAGAATTGAACCCGCCTTCTTGCGGTGACGGTAGAACGAACGCTTTTAATCACCGTGAAAAGCATATGGATTACCCGTAACGTCACTGTCCCTCATTATAGCACATCAATATATGGTAAAATATAAAGGTAAACATGTTACAGATTGGCTGTCAAATTGTTAACTGTGATGTTGAGAAATACATGCATAATCATTGATATCAAGGATTAAGATTTCAGGAAGGCCCACCCACGTTAAGTTCCACAACGCGTATAACAACGCTAATAATTGTGCAAAATAATGTTTACTGACCAATGCTTCCAGATCTGTACTAGGTATTCCGCCCACATGAAATAACGTCACTGGGATGCGAAACCCCACAAACCGAACCATTTCCAGAATGTATCAGTATATTTGTTGTTTCGAAGAACTGAACAAACAACCGGATAAACGTCCTTGAAGGAAAGAGGAGTGAGAGTTTATTCTTACGCCAAGCTATATTCCAGCAATATCATTAAAGTGGGTCTGAAGGAAAGAGACCAGCTGATGTGGTTTGCCACCACGTAACTGTGCAGCAGCTATCAGTGATGATGACGCGAGATGAAACGTCTTTCATGATTTGTTTAATAATCATTTGACTACAACCGTAGAGTGTAGGCTCGTAACATAGTTGCATAACAATGATATTAGAAGAATGTGTAACTTAAAATGGCTTCCAAGTAAGAATTGGCCGTAAGCCTTTACCTAATTTTTCGCACTGACCCATTTATTACTCTTATGGCGGTGAAATCTCAGACTGTGGATCCGTGAAATAAGGTAATTGATAAACAATTCATGTGGGTTCGGGTTGTTCGTATGGTCAGCAGCCATGAAACGGAACTTTCCATCGAGTTTTTCTAAGTGGCATTGTAGTTGGTATGATGAAGAGGAACAAATAGTATTGTTTAACAGCTGCTCTTGACGACGATTCAGTGAAGGTTAACCGTTATCAAGGTGACTTCATTTGCAAAATTTGTTCTTTTCCATATATAGTTGAACCACCACTGATATGACACACAGAGGACATGTAGATTATAAAATGTAATGACTGAAACAATGAAGGAAACCAACTCATTTGCAATCATTTAATGGGTCTTTGTACATATATTACCCCAAGTTCTCATCATATTCTTTGAATGTATGATTGATATGATAATTCTGTACAGCTCCAGACATACCCAGCAGTGTGGTAGATGATGGTCGAGAGTAATGGACATCGCTAACACACAAGGTGAGATGATGGCTTTGTAGATTGGAAAGCCTACCAAACGAAAAGATGCCTGCATATTAACATCCCGATCAGTTGCTATACGAAGGAAAACCAGTTTACGAAAAGCTGTGTCCATTATGAACAGGTAAATAGGGTAAGAACATTGTATTTGATCATTGTAATTCGTAATGCGACGTCATGGCAACTCGTGTCATCACAGTGATTGTGAACGTCACATTGCATGCAATTATAAAGTTATCACAGCATAATCTATAACCGCAATTACCCGGAAAATAAAGCCACATCACACCAGGATATAATCGGTGATATATATATACATACTAATGACATACACGGTCAGACTCGGCCCGAACGATCTGGTAAAAGAGTGCTAAGAAATTCATAGCAACACCTCGGAGTTCATACTCAAGTCTTAACCCGATACCTCACCGGTGTCAGAGTGAAGCGAAACGCATGGCCAAATCGCCGATCATAAGCAATATCTACACCGGAGAACGACAAGGCAAACTTCAAGATGCGGTTGCGGTCTACCAGTTTGATGATATTATACCGGACAAAATAGTTAGGATTTTGGTACGGCGATTATACTTATCAGTATGTCAACGAACAAATAGATCAATATTCATAATATTAAAATTTACGCTATCCCTAACCATTTCTTTTGTCCAGTACGGAAACCCGAACCACCATCCAAAGTTCTGTGAACAACGATTACAAACAAGCTCTGCAACAATATGCGTGCGTGCTAGTTCGTCTCTCCTCTCTCTCTGTGTACCACTGTACACCCCCACGCCATCATTGTCTGTTAATAGTATATCAACATAAAACAATATATTCATATTAAAAACATCTTCAAACCATCCTTGACTTTTGTTTTACAGCTTTAACATCTTGAAATCCCTGATCAACGAAACACGTCCAATTTTAACAATACAAACCACCGATTGTAATACTCTCTTTGATTAACGAAAAGCACAATGAGTTTGAGGATGATCGGGTCATCCCCTAATAGCCTGGAGGATACGATTGTCATTTATGTGTTAAAACATGTTGAATAAGATTGGTCAGGAGATTAATTCTCGCTTCAACGGTTACTTCAAAGCCCTAACTTGACAGAACATTATTTCTTTACTCCCTGTAATATTATCAGTTGGCAGTTGTAGAAGGACACACGTCAACGCTGGAGTGCTCCACTTTCGTCAGTGGCGAGAGGGTCCTTGGCGCACTGTCAGCCATATTTTGCTTACGTGGGTGGATGTCGGGGTCTCCAAAACAAGGGCATTTGATATTTCAGCTAACGACAAAACGGCATCAAAAGGAATATTTTATAAAACAAATCTTTCTCAAATGCAATAATCAACAGAGTTGGAAACATTATGTACAATAAATGGTTTATTATTCTCACTCGTATTTCATATGGAAAGACTCATTTAAATAACGATTTTGATTTTGCTAATGCCCAAACCCGCGAAGATCCGGTTTAAAATTGTTCTACAGCAAGTCAGGCTTGTCGTTAGGGCGTCTAACGGATCGGGTGGTCAGACTCGCTGACTTGTTGATACATGTCATCGAGTCCCATTTGCGTAGATCGATGTTCAATGATGAGCTGATCCCGATTGTCTGGTCCGGTGGACTTCGATTTCACAAACCGCCGCCATAGCAGCTGGAATAAGTTGAGTGTTAGCGTACAAACAACAACCAACCAACCAACGTCCCGCGATCCGCTGACAAAGACCCTAACATCTCATGCCCATGGAGATTTCTACCATGATGGGGATCGGGTTGTTATCTGACTTGGTGTGATTTCAGTCACTGGATGAGCATTTGATTTAGGACTCGACCGCCTGCAGATCCATGGATGCTTTATAGGTAACGGCACCTTTCACACATTCACTCACATCACCAACGTAACAGATATTACAACGGCATGCATAAAACAAATATAGCATAAGCTGATAGCAAGCATATGCAGCGAATAAAAATAGTTACCATGGAATCGATCGGGATTTCAGCACACCAAACCAAGCAAAACACAGCTGCAATTATATCAACAAGATATGCAATAATGCTCGATTATAGATCAAAGGTATGAAATGTCAACACCAAAGACTGGCTTGAACTCTGTTATAAATCATAAAAGGAAAGTCGATACATGGAAAGTTGAAGTCCCTCTAGTGAGGCAAGGCTATTGTTGTCAGTCTGGATGTTCTACGTGGTTCTATATGATATCAATGTATCTGGTCATCTTTATTTCCTTATCATTTGGGGCAAATAGATGAAGGGAACTGACTAGTTGACCATGTTTGAACCATATCAGATCATTCATATACCTGAAGGTGTCTAATATTAGTAACGTTTTGGTCCTGTTCTCTTTGTTTTCTACTTTGACAAATGGTATTCCAGGTTTATGTGCATAGAGAAAAGGATCAATTAAGGAGATACGTCAGTTGGTGCCTGTGGAGATGCCTCCATATAACCTCAACTGGCGGTGGGCGGTGGTAGCCTAGTGGCAGTGTATGAAACTCCTAACAAAATCCAGGAAGCCCTACAGGCTGATGACTGAAAATGTTGCTGACCTGCTAACATGTAAAATCAAAGCCCTATAGTATAATAATGTACCTTTAATGAATTACTTGTAGTGACGTCAACTTAAACATGTACAAAAAGCAATTTTAAAACTTGGTGGTCATTGTCGATTCATTTAGTGTCACTACCATCTGACTGTGAAAACAGGGTAAAGTCAGAATCAATCTCAGTATCTTTGGCAAGAATGTTCTATATGTTCTGTATAGTAAATGAGCATTAGGGGATTTGTAACTTCCCTGTGAAAAGTAAACATGTGCAACAGCAAATTTAAATACATACACCACAATTTTAATTCAGTTCGTATCACTATCATATAGATCGGAAAAACCCTTTCAGAGGCAAAGTCAGAATCAATCTCGGGAAATTTATATTTGATCATTCAACCTCTTTCGCGATCTACGTCCGTTGCAATCTATGGACAATGATGCTCACGGAAATATTCGTGCGATTGTGTGATGCGATTGTTACATACCATTAAAAAAGAACAACATTCTTCATTTGTTGAAAGCATTCTCTAGACCAATCACACTAGTATAGATAAATGGAGAAGGATCTGCAGCTATGGCTCTGATTGATCATGAACCATACAGATGTCATCTAGCTACCAGTTAAATTGTAAATTATTTTTGAAATATTTCGTAGTCATTATTACGATCAAATATACCCTTTGAAAAAATGTATTGGCTGGCTATAAAATAAAGTTGTAAGACCGCCACGTAACCAGCAAAGCAACGGGCCGCCGGGCAGACGCCATTTCCATACACCGTTAGCAGTTAAAAGCGTTCGCTCGTCACGCTAAAACCTGGTTCCATTCCCACATGTACACCTGCGAAGCCATTGTGTCCCCCGTCGATATTGCTGGAATATTGCTAAAAGGACGTAAACTGCTTTCACTCACTCACCAAACTGTAAATTGGTAATACGGAGAATCTGGTTTTTCGATGGTAACGGAGGTTTTCAAAATTGTTTCTTACTCTCTCCCAAACATTCAGACTTCATATGCATATATCGAGATCAGCTGGAGCTCATAGAGAAGCCTATATATCCCCAACCGCAAACTGTACACGGAGAATCTGCTGGATATAGCAATGCGGAGGTTTTCAAAATTGTTTTCTTACTTCCAAACAGCATCTCAGATTCATATGCACATGATCGAGTCAGCTGGAGCCCTTGGCAGAGAAAGTTTCCATATCCCTCAACCGTAAACTGTACACGGAGAATCTGCTGATATGGTTAAAGTTGAGGTTTTCAAATACCATTTTCCCCAAATAGCATTCAGATCTATATGCATATATTCGGAGGTCAGTTGGGATTTTATGGAGATGCCTATATATCCTTCAACCGTAAATTGTACACGGAGAATCTGGTTGATATAGCAATGTTGAGGTTTCAAAATTGTTTTCATTTTCCAAATAGCATTCAGAACCATATGCATATATTCGAGGTCAGTTGGAGCCTATGGAGATGCCTTTTATATATCCTCAACCCGTATTGTGACAGGAGAATCTAGTTGATATAGCAATGTGCTACACAGACTACTATCACCTCACCTTACACTCACAAATGCTGACGAAGTAAATCATATCGACGCGAATTGACTAACCCACCTAATGACATGACAAATATGATAATCCAGACTGACTGCGCTGCTTCTAATCTTTCTTCATCCCTGGTTGAACGTTGTTTCATAAAGCGACTGATACACGTCCATTTCCACTCCACCTCTTAAACGGCTTTGTACCGTGGACTGATTAACCTTGGTAACCTCCAGCCCTGATCCAGAAAGCGACATTAACTCTGCGACTATTACAAATCCCAAGAGAAAAAAAATGGCTTTGTGAAGAATATGTCACATTTGATGACAGGTGTATAAACAGCGATAAATGTACATTTTGTTGTGTGTTCGTGAGCCTTTGTATATTTGGCGACAAAGCATCCATTCGATGCAGGATTATAAACGTTAGTTTTAACTATGGACATAATTCGTCGTAACCGGAATGGTGTATTTATCACATGGCAGTCCAACGATATTTGCGTTTCAGGAGCGTTCATCCCCTGGTGCCATCATGGTAACATTGACCACCATACCGCAAGGACATTAAAGCCCCCGGCGCCCTCAACATCATCAACTTATCGTTATTTCACTGAAACCCCATGCATCTGTAAATAGGAATATCGTTTGGGCTATAGAGGTAAGGAGGTTCTACGAAGAAAATGAGTTAAACAAATATCAATGAAGATAAATATGTCACTAGCTCACTCATCTCGAACAACACAGACTCGCTGACGTGTTCTTTGAGGTAAATAAATTCTGAACAGCTTGTCAACGGGATCATCAATGTGATTCGTTTGTTTCCAGACAAAACAGATAAAAAGAATATGAAGCTCCACCCGCTCACAAATCCAGATGAATGAAGATGAATGATACATTTTGTCTTCAGCAACCCATGCTGGTTGTAAGAGGCAATTAATCGGATCAATATTGCTATCTGACTTAACATTTGCTAATACCGTGTCCCTAAAGTCTGGGTACATCGATACCCATTGGCGTCATTTGATTATCTTGATCCACAATCGATAAGTTACAGGCCTCTGTTCTTGGAGCTTGGAATTTTGAGGAGTGCGGGCCTCAAAGTCAACACTGTAAACATCAAGGTGGTTAGGAACACAGCAAGACTAACGTATAGTCTTCTGAATATACAGTACAAATCCAGAAATTATTGAGAATTTAAGGATTGTATTTTATTTATTTTCCACCATTACTAACGTATAATGTGAATATTAGCAGAACATAACCCAGATTCAACAGGTGAACAGTATTTTGTCAAGTCACCATAAGGCAGCCGTAGGCTTCAATGTGTTTCTTGCCGTGTCCATAGTTGTCCCAATATCGTACCTCACCTTCTTTCTTTTCATTTCAGCAATATTTGCCGATTTTTCTTATTGACACTTTCCTTCTCATAAGTCCCCAAATAATTTCTATTGATTTAGGTCAGGGCTATAGCTTGGCCAATCTAATAATGTCATATTTTGGATCCGAAACCAGGCTCAGAAGTTTTGAACGATGTTTTGGGTCGTTGTCCTGCTGCAAAATCCAAACTTTTCCATAGAACACGTGAGCAGGTTTACAATATCTCGAGAATATCTGTGTACCGCCCACTGTTCATATTCCCTTCAATACACATAGAGGGCGTTGCCCTGAACACAGATATGCCAATTCACACGTTAAATTTCCTTGACTGTACTTTGGGCGCCAAGGTTTTTCAGTTTGTTTGTCAAGAATTTCAGTGTATTAGGAAATGACCCAATACAGAACTCTCTTAACGAGAAAATCACATTGTCCCAGTTAAAATTTCTATGCTGTGGGCACCAGTTCAACCTTGCCTTTTGTTCAGGTTGCTTCATGATCGGTGATGGAATTCTCGACTTTTCTAAGCCAACTCCATTGCATGCAGTCTAGTTCTAAAGGCCTCTACACATTATCTCCTCTTATCAATCAGTATCCAGTCTTGTTTTAAACTCCTTTCTGTTTGTTTTAGAAACAAGAATACCAAGCCGCCTCCCGTCACGATAGTCAATTTAGCCTACCTGCGCCTCCTGGTTCAACGCCATATGCATTTGGGTATATATTTCAAAACACGATAAACAGTGGTCAAAGACGCCTGTCCTACTTGAAATCCACTTTAGCTGATCTGATGTCCTTTGTTATATACTTAAAATCAACTTTCTAAATCATCCATACTGAGGATCACTTGAAAAATGTCGTTCGGTTAGCAAGTAAAGAAATGCTAGATAACTCTTCACAAACTAATGAAAAAGGATTTCAACGGAGTTGTCCTCCTTGAATGAAAACCAAGCACTTTGATATCTGGTCATTTAGTTTGTTTTATAATTAGAAAATCCACCTCAAACATATTCCCAAAAATTCCCAAATAATTTCTGGTCACATATAGTAACAAGTAATAGTAAATATTGATAGAACAATGAAACCCATTTGGATTGAAATAGGAACCCCATAGAGATGAGATCCAGAACCCGATGGAAACTAGACTTGCCTATACTATATTTTAGCATTAGGAGGATCTTCAGGGCAGTAGGAAAGTAATGGTCCGGGACCGAGAGATAGACTTCGAAACAAATTAAGAGCACCCTCGTTATCACGTCATGCTTTTGTAAACAGTATATAACACCATCTCCGTGAATACATAAGGACATTCTTTATGTTTTTGGAAACATATATCTGCGGAGGAAAGCCTGGGCCAACGGGAGGCAAGCCAGACCGATGAGCGCCTGATCAACGGCAACATTCTCGTGTAGAACGTTTACATCATTGAGGTTGTCCACACACCCAGATAATACAAGAAAAGTGGGGCTTGTTTACTCCACGCATTATCCTTTCATTACTTTTCATTTCTTCAAATAGCTCCTTGGAGTTGGTGTCCACATTGCACCAGAGATTCAACCATGTATTTTTCCAAAACGGTTTTCAAGGAACGTCAAATATCGGTTGTCCAGGCTATAACATCTAAGGCCTCAGTTTGTCTTATTAAGCTTTCTATGCATGGTAGACATAGAATGGTTTTTCCAAACCAGTTACAGCAATGATGTCGGATGCACCTGACACATTTGACTTATTCCAGTATTTTACTTGGTTAACAATGCACTGGCTCTTTCCTTGTGTTTGGTGGACGTAAGCCAACTTAGGGTGGGATACGATTAATTCTTGGACTGGCATCAGCAATAATCTTTTACAAAGCGGATTCATAAACACATGTTCGTGGCGTAGTCTAAAGGCGTAGCTCATCTCATGAATGTGGAAAGTTTTGTCGCTTTTATTGACTACACCGCACATCATAAATACATATTATTGTAGTATGCACATGTACCTGTGAAGTAAGAACGATGGGGAACAGCCTTGACACCAGATGAATATAATCATCATGGCCTGCAACCAATAATACCGTTGGTGCTTGAAGGACATCACTGGCAGAGAGGAGCCTCCTAAATAAGGAAATGCTTGTCTGTTAAAGAAGTGTTTGGAATATTTATACTCCCAAATATTTGAATAGAGATAAACTTACAGAAAAGTCGTTTTACGTGAATGCCACATATAAATAGTCCAATAAAGCTTCTCACTGGAAAATATAATTAGCACGCTGGATATAAGAGTTGCCTTCCAGGAATTAAATTTCTTTTGAAGGTAACGATATGAGGGACTTAAGGAACTTGAAGAGTATTTATGTCATATCATTGCGTGTCGGTATGATGTGATAGGAGGTCCACCGGAAGTGATGCGAGCTACTGATCGCTTTACCTCTTTGATAATCTATTAATGATACATTGTTGGCAAATCTGGAAACATAATCACGATTAACCGGGATTCAAACCCAAGGTTATACATCCACAAAAGGCTCGAGGGATTAGCCCTACACATCAAATTCCGTAGACAAGAATTAACCATGCCCTTTTGATGAAGACTACGTGAAATGTATTTCGGCAATACGTTCCTGATGTCAAAGGATATGATGTATAAACCTCAGTCATAATTGTTTTGGTTGTCTCTTACAAGAGTCGCTCTCAGTTAAATGCAGGTATGTGATTTGGCGGTCTGTATATGATCGAGCCTGGACCCGACAATCCTGTGATTGACATCATGAGCATCGATCTACACATCTGGGACACGATGATATGCATCAAAACAAGTCAGCTGAGCCTGACCGCCCACGATCCTGTTAGGCGCCTCTTGTTGTAAGCATCAGTTGCTTTGAATTGACTCATCTAACTCGGACCTTCACGGGTGCCCAAGAGGATGCACTTGCAGCAGCAGTCGCTTGAACTGGACTGGTCAGCCCTGACAACAGACAGACGAGTAACAGGGCAGCTATAGTATGTATGCAATGAAGTTCTCCTTACAGAATGTAATTACTTACGTTGCCGTCCCCAGAAACACTATAGACCATAATGCACGGTAAAGGATTGAACAAGATATCAGAGAAACGGGCATTGGCCACCAGGAAATATGAGAGAATTATGGCTCTGCTGCACATATTTTGTTATAATAATCATTCCATGGTCTGGCGCCAGTGCAATCACAAGAACATACATATTTTTACAAAGCTGACAACAACAGATAGGTACCAGCGTGCATAACAATACGGAAAACAGAATCTTCAGCACATTGTTCGCTCTTGAATTCGCTTCCAGTGGATGTCGGGTCTGGGGCCATCAGCAAATCCTGGTCACCTCTTCAGCCGATTACTGAGCGCGTTCTTGATCAGGGAATCTCTAGATAATATGCAACTATATGAATCTGTAATGTATCGTTATTATTGATTTATGACTGTTGAAGATCAGAAGTTTGGAAAAGCATTAACTTTACATTACACGGGTTTACCCAATACTGGGGTAACGTGATTATCTTACATGGGTGTTAAAAAGGCTTACCTGGTATTTGCCCATGTAAAACCAGTGGATTTGATACCAAACGTTCGTTCGTCAGTGCACGACGACCTGGGTTCGAATTCCCACATTATGGCGCAGAATTTGTGAAGAGTCCTGTTTTGGGGTCCCACAGTAATATTACTGAACCGTTGCTAAAGCAGCGTAAACTATGCCATGCCACTCACTGGTTGATACCATGGGCTGAAACATGAGCCGTGTCACCACCTACGAGTTTCGAGAGTCTGTTGGCACTTACCAAAGAGAGATCCCACGGACCCAAAACCTTATAAATTACCAGGATTGAACAAGGTGTCATATCTAAAATTCCAGATGTTCCTACCCATTGCAGGTCCGCGTTAGAATACTGATCTTCTTCAGTAACCCTTGCTTCTGTCGTATATAGCGACTAACGGGATCGGGTACTGTCGGTCGCCGGACTTGGTTCACATACGTCACGGGTTCCCAATTGCGTAGATCGATGCCTTCATGCTGTTGATCACCGGATTGTCTGGACCAGACTCCACCATTTACCTGACCCTCGCCATAGCTGGGCCCCGCTGCCGAGTGCGGCGTAATCTAAACTCACTCCAATCTGGTGATTCTCCCCAGCTGGAGAATGCAATCCTTCAGGTACGTTTCTTTACGCAGCCATGCGAAGCGGGCGTAAAATGTAAAAATTCGTTAACGATGCACCCCAATAGGGTATGTATGTATAAACTGAAAGAAAGCATGTAGTTTATTGATAATTTAAAATGCTACTTGATAACTTAGTTCTGTTTGCAGGTGTATTTCAATCCAAAATGTAAATATCTGGAGACTGTCTCTATAAAAGAACCGCTGAATATGCACAACTGGGTACCTGACATGGCGAGACATTATCTTTTGCCATAACATTAAAGCATAGAGCGTAATAATTTCATGGGGAGAATGTTGAATTATTTCTTTTTTCATTTTCGACTCATATTAAAATTGATTTGGAAAGAGTCTGGGCACATTCCTTTGGTGAAACAATGCAGCATTTTGAACAGCGCAGAGAAATAGCGTGCAGATACGTCATTTTATCTTGGATGAAATCATAAAATCAATTGAAGCAGCGTCGCTTTTGCCCGTGGGCATTCAGACCACGAGCAATAAATTGTGCGGTAAAACAGCGTCACAAGCGCACGCGATGGGTAACTTGGACATCGCATCCTCACTACAAACGGCTCCAAACGGCCAATTAATTAGAGGGGCAAATGAAAGCTTTTTCTGGCTGTACTTTTACGACTGAAAGAGCTTCGAAGCTAAATCTTTGATTGTCTACTCTTCCTTAAACATCAATTCCATTCCCTCCTAAACGGCTTTGAGAAAATGTTGGGTTGTATTGTTTAGAAATACAAAGTTTTATTGGATGACAGGGAAAGAGGAGTGCTCTTTGGGTAGATGCCTACGATACTAACTGCAGCAGTGTAAGAATATCAGAATAACTTGTTATTTAATCTGGTAATAAAGTTTTAATCTAGCTTCACTTCAACTGGATTAAATCTTAATGTAGAAGCATTCGTTAAATGCTATGTAAGAACGTTGAGTTCTGTTTCCTTTACATAATGTTTCTAACTCCTACTGAAAAAAGCTTCAATCAGGCATGATAAAATCAACAACTCAATAATAACTTCAACAACGTTCAAGATAAAACTACAAACGTAAAATGATAATATTAATAACCTACATGATAAAATCACTGGGTAATGCGATAAAATCTCACAAACGTATACATGATGATATTAATAA